>NC_053125.1:34747303-34804803 GCF_010015445.1 Perca fluviatilis
GAAGACACACATGAAGACATGAGACACACAGAGACACACAGCATATAGTATACACACACACAGAGACACACACACATATAGACACATATATATATATGACACACATGGACATATATAACACACACACACACATATACACACACATATACACACACATACACACATACACACACACATGGACACATACACACACACACATATACACACATCATCATGAGACACACACACACACACACATATATATACACACACACACACATATGAACACATATATATATATACACACACACACACATATATATATATATATATATATACACACACACACACATACACACATATACAGCATATACACACACACACACACACATATATATATATACATCATCACATATACACACACATATACACACACACATATACAATCACACACATACACATATGACATACACATATACACACACATATACATGACAGACATGAGACACACATATATGGCCACACACACACAGAGACACACACACACACACACACACACACACACACACACACACACACACACACACAGATACACACACACACACTGGCCGTCATTGAGCCGACATTTCCTAACAAACATTGTGCTCCTCCTAGTGCATGTGTGTCTATGGAGGCAGAAGGTCTATCCACAATTAAAGAAACTGTTCAGTAACACACATAAACATCATTTTTAGCATCTTACTGAGATATTACTAATTTCTGAAATAACAAATACTTTACCTTTATCCGGAGAGTTACTTAAAGGTCCACTATGTAGTGTTTCAAGTATTTTATTAGCTGAAATCAATGTCTTCATTCATAAATCATTGGTGTAAAATTTCCTCTGCCAAGGATCTGACTATAGTAAGATCCTCGTAAGAGAAGAATTTCTTATCTGTATTTACATTGGACGGGTAAGTCCAAGGAGACTTCCATGTCGTTCGGCCATTTTGAAAAACTAATACTCTGAGAGGGACATAAAGCCCTAGCCTAGCTGTCTAGCTAATCCAAAACGCGTCTTCGTTCAGAGCCAGCATCACGTGACAGAACCAGCTCTAACGGAGAAGGAGACCAGTGAGAGGCACTTGTCACCGCCCTTTAGTTCATAATGGAGGATCGTACTTACGCCGAGCCACAGGAGAAGGAATCCTCGTCGCTAAATTAGAAGACATCATAGCTTCTTGGTACATAACGGCTACTGTAGTTGCAACACGCATTTGAAATAGCGAGGCGCTAGAGAGCGCTATTCGTTTGAATGCAAAATACAATTTCACCGCTAGATGGGAGAAATTCCTCCACAGTGGACCTTTAACTTATTTTTAGCTTAAAAGGAGGATTAATGTTACCTTTTGTGATAATAAATTCAACACTTTCGTAATAGTTAAATATTGTAAAACATCTTTTTCATCTGTAAAGCATAAAGAGGGTCCCTAAATGTTAACCGAATATACGATCTGCTGATCAACACACAGAGACACACCATGAGACAGGAGACACTAACCCGGTCGCATGGCGCCTGGACCCCCTGGACCTCCCCCTTCCCCCCGCTAAAGGTCCAAACCGGGCCGTTAAAAGCCTTGTATTGCCGGGCCAGCGGCTAGCATTAGGAGACGGAACAGCCCCCCCACTTTGATTGGGAACATTCTCCGGACTTCAATCCTTCACGTAATTTGACTGGAATCAGAAGCACCAAAGCATGACTCAGCATCTTATGATCTCATGAGATTGATCAAAGAAGAAGAGCAAAAGGAGAAGATGATGGCGCTTCCCTACCTGGAGTCTGTCCTAAACCTCCAGTCCCCGTCCTTTCCTGGCTTATTAATATTCCTCTAGTCCGGAAGTGTCCACAGATGGAAAGAATTCCTCCAGGTTAGGAATATTGTCCTGTAGAGTCCATGCTAACTGTCTGCTAACTTCATGTGCCGACCTCGTTCCGTCTCCTCGCCCTGCACCGTGTTCCCGGGTACGTTTGTTTTCTTCACGTTGCTGCCTACACAAAGAAACTATCCCCGCCTTTTTCTGTTTAGTTTTCACCCCGGGACAGTCCCCGGAGTCCAGCAAGCGCTCCCACTGTGGAGCGCCAATACGCTGCGTCATCTCTCTGAGCAGCCATCTTAAAAACAGCTCTCATTGGCTATCAACACGTCAATCATGGCAGCTGTAGCCAATCACATTCCCTTTCCAACGGACCATAGCATGACAGGAACATCCAATGGGAGCCAGTCCTAATGGATGCGCAACAGAGCTAAGTCCCGCCTCCCAGAGCCAGCAGCCACATCCATGTGATTTATGAGAACAAATATGATCAGCAGTGTAAGTGTTTGAATGAATGTTAAAAGGTTTTGAAAGTCATTTTAAGTCTTTAGTATGTTTTTTTATAATAGTATAGAAGTGAGTAAAAGCATTTAGCAAAATGTGGTCACTTGGAGAGGTTTAGGAGAGGTTGACAAAGTATGTTTTAGTTATTTTACCAAAATAACTATGTTGAACCATGTTTGAACTGCTGTAGTGTATGTTGTGTTTTAATCACATGCTAATCCAGCCCATTTTCATAAACTAGAAGAATTTATGTTTCTAATGAAGTCTCATACATGCATTCTGGCCTCTCAGTTCTTCTGTT
This sequence comes from Perca fluviatilis, assembly GCF_010015445.1. Lineage (NCBI taxonomy): Eukaryota > Metazoa > Chordata > Actinopteri > Perciformes > Percidae > Perca > Perca fluviatilis. The sequence goes on from NC_053125.1 coordinate 34,749,942, forward strand.
AGAAGCTTTTCCCTTTAGGGAAGGGAAATAGACCAAAATCAGGCAACAGAGGTTAAAGCAGAATGAGCCTCATGCAGCTACAAAGAGACAAACTACTCACATTGAGGGTCACATTTACATTCTTTAGATGTGTTTTTCACCGGCAACTCTTCATAACATACAAGGCATCAGACGGCCCCCCCACTTCCATGGATCCATCCCAATTCTTCTAGCAGATGGTGACGTTGATGAGAACACAGCTAGAAGTTAATACATGAAGTCAAAGCCAACTGTGAGAGCTGAAGGGCAGCAACAAGTCTGGTAGTTCTACCCCCCCCCCCCATCCTTACTATCTTCACTACTACTCATATGGTTGGATTTAAACTGTTTACATAGTTTTATACCCCTGGACAATAACTGCACATTCCTGCTCTAATGTACACATTCATATCAGACCCTTTCTATCCATCTTCTTATCTTTTTCAATAAGCTGCTGATAGTAAACCTCTCTCTGGATGAGAGCATCATATCAGACCCTTTATATCCATCTTCTTATCTTTTTCAATAAGCTGCTGATTATAAAGCTCTCTCTGGATGAGAGCATCATATCAGACCCTTTATATCCATCTTCTTATCTTTTTCAATAAGCTGCTGATTGTAAAGCTCTCTCTGGATGAGAGCATCATATCAGACCCTTTCTATCCACCTTCTTATCTTTTTCAATAAGCTGCTGATTATAAACCTCTCTCTGGATGAGAGCATCATATCAGTTGAGTCAGACAGCCAGCAGGTGGCAGCACAGCACCTTCTCTTTCTTTACACATGTTCAGTTCAGCAGGGAACAGCTCACAGCTCTTTAACTTCTGGAGTTTTAATTCAACCGTCACTGTATTAGAGGAACATTTAGGCTACAAAATAAAGATCATCACCATGGCAACAGACACATGACATCACACACCAGAGTGTCCAAACCAACATTCATTTCAGAACCAGAAAACACAACAGAGACCAAACTCACACAGTTCTACTCAAATGACACGCGGACATAATAACATTATTAAGACGTATGGAAACAACACACACACATACACACACACACGCACACGCACACACGCACACGCACACGCACACGCACACGCACACACACTCTAAGAATCATTGCATTCTATTTATCTAGAAAACCTTACTTAAAAAATTGCCTGTATATTGAACAAGCTGTGGAAAGTTCAAATCTGGGCCTGCCTCTTAAAATATATATAATACATTAGTTTAAAAAATGTGCTGACCATCACGAAAAAAACGAGATAAACGTGTCCGTGTACACAAATCAATGCTTAATGATTTTATAAGACAAACTGTAAGTCCGATTTTTTAAAGTTGGCCTTAGTGTATATATTGACCTATTGTGACCTTGAGGATAATCACAGCCTCATTAAACTTTACAAGCACAGACTACAGACATAGAGCGTCTGTAGTCTGTGTGTTGTGTAGAATATTAAGAAGCTAGTTAAGACTTAACAAGTCTCAGGATTATATTGTGCAGTAGTCTCAGGAGTATATTGTGCACAGTGTTGGGAAGGGTACTTTCAAAACGTATTTTGTTATAGAATACAGAATACATGCCCAAAAATGTAATTTGTAACGTATTCCGTTACATTACTCAATCTGAGTAACGTATTCTGAATACTTGGAATACTTCCACATTGAATTGCATGTTATAAGAGTAGGAATGCGGCCACCAAATCCTGCTTGCTAAACAGGCCTATTCTGGTGTGTTCTTCTGTTCCAACTGGCTGAATGTGTTAGGCCCAAGTCTCCCTGAAAGTACAATATATTATCATTTGCTGTAGAGGAACAAAGACTATAAGGGTATGTATATGCAAAAAGATGTTTTGCTTGGTTAAAAAAGAGAAGAACTGACCAATATTCCCTTTTCAGTTTCTTTATTTACTCAGCTGTTAAAAGTGTCTGTAAAGAATTTGCTGTTACATCTAACATTTGACTTTCCTTTGGGTGATTGCTGAGGTGCTGAGTGTTGCTTGTTTGAGAGGGTGTGGGGGGGGGGGCATGGCACTTCGTTCACCACCATCATCTGACGCCATTTCTGCTCTTTGCGAGATACTGGAATGCTTTTTTTACAATAAAGAAAGACAGAAAGCGGACAAATTAATAACACAGAAAATGTTTTTGGATGGGAAGAACAAAGAGGACTATTAGTATAACTTAGCTAGATGGTGGTGACATTACACTTCACAGTAATCTTACGCATACTCATAATAATCATCTGTTTGAAATGCAATGTGAAGTCTACTACCACCTAGGCTATTCAACATACATGTTATCACATCCTGCCTAGCTACCTATTTCATACACAGGAGGACTTGTCATGTAAGGAAAACATAAGACAGTAGCCTAACTGAAAACAGCATGTAACTAACTGCACATTGAACTGCATACTACAAAAATAAATGCAAAGCAGTACTTTGAAACTGGGAACAACCAGCACTACTTTATTTAAACAACTATGTATTTTGTATTTAAGAAGAGTAAGACAATATGATACAAGATTCAAGTTACAAACATAAGAAGCATGTTAACTACTTGAACATACATTTTGCTCTCCTTTCCTTCAGACATACCTGACAGTATTGGGGTCAAAGTCACCTGAGTCTTGTATGCTTTATCCAGAAAACATGTCCACTTGGGTGACTTGGAAAAAAAGCTGCCAAAACCTTGGATATGTGAGAGGTGGCCTGTTGGATTATCAGGTTGAGCTGATGTGCGTAGCAGTGGATGTAGTGGGCATTTGGGTACACATCTTGTATTTTCCACCTGAAGTGGCACCCCTCATCACGCTGGCCCCACCATATGCCTGGCAGATGAGCTTACTTTTCTGATCCTCAGGAAGTATAGCAAGACGGCTCTGTTAGGGCAGTAGCAATGGACTCAGCTGTAGCTGACTGCAGAGGGATGAACTCAAAAATCTTCCTGCTCGGTTGTTTTTGTCAGCTCCACAAAAATGTCACACAGTCTATTATCCTGGACAGTACGGGTCCTCCTTTTAGTGTCACCTCATCGTTGTGTCTTCTAATGCTAATCCTGTAGCCTTCATCTAGTTGTTCAGCAATGCTAACTCTGCCCAAAAAGGTTAGCTTCATGTTATTATCAAGATGTCTGCGACTACTTTCATGACGTTTGCATTATTCAGAGAGATGTTTTAGGTCTCTTAACCCCGTTGTTGTCCACAAAACCTCAGTGCCGACACTTTGAAATAAAAGACAGGGAAAGCAAAAGAAATTCTAAACCACCGACTCCATCAGTAGCCGCCGACCATCAGTTCGTGTAGCTCGCCCTCCCACTGGCCTCATCCTGCTGCTGGATTTGTAAATCAGGTTGGTCCGCTCCAAAATCCTTTATCCTCTTTTTTTCTTCCAGCGGACATCGTATGAGTTAACTATTTTATTTAATTTTTTTATTTTTATTTCATTTTTGTATACATTTATATATTTGGAATTTTGATGGGGGCGGCGCCCCAGCGCCCTCTATTGACAAGCCGCCACTGATGGTAACATCACGTACCAGACAGTCGGCTAGAAAAAGAGGAAATGTGTATAAGAAAGGAAGCAGTCAAACACAACTCAACCCTGGCATGTGTTGTGTGAAGATAACAGTTGTGTGCATGTGTGTGTTCATGTGTGTGTGTGAACCTTAGAAAAAGATATTGCAGGAGCCGTAAACACAAATGCTAAATCCTAGTTCTGCTCTCTCTCCCTCGGTCTCTCTCTCTGCCGACGTAGACTCCTTCAATCTGTAGATAGACAACCAGTTCTACCTGAAGAGGATTGGTTGTTAGAGACTGGTAATAAGTATGATCCATCTACCATGTGTCTGTAAGGGTTGCTCATGACCTTGCTTTAAACTTTCCCTGCAGTAGAGCGACCACTGCTGACATTTTACTGACGTCTCTAATAATAATATAAAACATATTTGCTGACATCTCTAATAATAATATAAAACCTGTTACTGACATCTCTAATAATAATATAAAACCTGTTTGCTGACATCTCTAATAATAATATAAAACTTATTTGCTGACATGTCTAATAATAATATAAAACCTGTTACTGACATCTCTAATAATAATATAAAACCTGTTTGCTGACATCTCTAATAATAATATAAAACCTGTTTACTGACATCTCTAATAATAATATAAAACTTATTTGCTGACATGTCTAATAATAATATAAAACCTGTTACTGACATCTCTAATAATAATATAAAACCTGTTACTGACATCTCTAATAATAATATAAAACCTGTTACTGACATCTCTAATAATAAAATAAAACCTATTTGCTGACATCTCTAATAATAATATAAAACCTGTTACTGACATCTCTAATAATATAAAACCTGTTACTGACATCTCTAATAATATAAAACCTATTTGCTGACATCTCTAATAATAATATAAAACCTGTTACTGACATCTCTAATAATATAAAACCTATTTGCTGACATCTCTAATAATAATATAAAACCACATCTCTTCCCCTCTGACTCCTCCACAATGACACTGATCTGTTTCTGAAACATGAGTTTCTTGGATAAAATAAAAATTGGCACCATTATTCTAATAAACATGTTCTCTTCAAATAATAGTAATAATTATTATCACATTTTATCTACCAAGATTAATGAATCAATTAATCAAGGAAATACCTTTTTTTTTATAGATTTTCTTTATTTAGCACGTTAAATGTTACATTCATGAAACATTAAGTAAAAAAAGAAATACTAAGGAAACCCTCAGAGGGCATGCTGGGTAAATTTATTCAGCAATAGATGAAGATGAATATACAAAAAATAGATAAAAAACAAAAACATTAATAAAAACTGAAAAACAGAATCATGTGCATAAAGATGCATTTTTGTTTTACTATTTACCTCAAAAGAACAGAGCTAAAAGACAGTGAATATTAATGATAGGCTTGGAAGTGTTAGCATTAGGTTGCTACTGCAGGAAGTAATAATAAATCATCTACCTGCCACAAATGAAACGACTATCAGTCACCGTTATGTTGCTCTTGTGACGGTTAGGTTTAGGCACCAAAAGTCTAACCAGGATTAAGTTGTGGTTTGGGTTAAAATAAACACTTCCAGGACAGGAAAGTCCTGTTTTGGGACCAAAACACCATGCCAATCTCCTGCCAAAATGTCAATTTAAAACTTTTATTTGAATCAGACTTCCTATATCCTGATAAATAATCTTTATGAAATACTATTTTTGTATTACGTACTGCAGTAGCATTACACTAACAGGACTTCTACATCACTTATCATCATGTATTAACATAATTGTCTTTTGCAGAGAGCGATCGAGCTGCAGTGAGAAGAACTAAAGACGTCAGTCGGACCAAACAGATCAAGAGGAACAGCTGATCTTCTGATTAATCGTTGTGACTTATGTGTTCACTACAATGTCTTTTTGTTCCAATATATACCTGATGATGCTTGTATTCCGACCGCAGAACAACATTTAGAGTTCGAACACAAACACTAAAGAGAACAAGAAGATCTGATTAAATAAATCTGTCAAATATGTTTAAAATTGTTTTTTTGTGTTCAGAGTTCCCAGCAGAACCAGAAGTATTCTATAAAAAACCCTGCAAAACTGCTCAGGAAACCCTGTTCTTAGCATGAAGCATGCACAGAGTACTTGACCTGGCCTCAACTTCAGTCCAACTACAATTTCAAAGTTGCGCCACCAGACATTTTGCATTGAGACCAACTTATCACCAGAAACTTAATATAGTGAGTTGAAGTATCTACTTTAACATAGTTTACAATGCCATTACGTATTTTTTTTCAGTTTAATTCAAAATCATAGTAAGATGAGCAATTTAAAGTTCTCCTTTTTACAGTGAACAAATCTGAACAGATATTAAACCATATTCAGAGACGGAAAATACAAATAGTGAATATAAAATGTAAAATATACATTATGAAATGAAAGGTACACAAAGTAAGAACAGATAATGTTAAACTACAAATAATAAAACAAGAATATGTATAAAGCAGACAAAAACAAATAATGGGAATACATCTTTAACATATTCTCAACACAAGGCTCACATTCTCTCATTTGGAGCTTTTGACCAAATTCCACAGCCTTCTTCAGCTCTTAAACTTCCCCCTGAATCCAACCAGCTGTTTTAGGCATAGCCTAATTATTTTTAGGCTATACCTTAGATTTTGTCATCTCATAGGATTTTTGCTTTTAGATGTTTTATTACAGAAAGACTATGAATGAGTCTATGAATAAATCTATGAAACAATCTGTTAATTATGGATGGAATTATAAGTAAAAGTTTGCGGGTTTCCTGGAACCCCTGGCGGGGTCCCTGGACCACACTTTGAGAACCATTGCTGTAGACCACAAACGTTACTGACCTCAATCAAGCTGCTTCCCTCAGAATCAGCTGCCCTGCCATCTCTCTCTCTCTCTCTCTCTCTCTCTCTCTCTCTCTCTCTCTCTCTCTCTCTCTCTCTCTCTCTCTCCCAGTGTCCATCTGCTTAATGATATAACTGTACAATAACATTACCAGTGACACTATGACATTTAGTTTTCAGTGACAACATTCTGTGGGGACTGATATTGTTTTTAATACTATAGAGATAGCAGGCTATATTAATGGCAAAGAATAGAGAATTTCGGATAGCTAACTAGGTTTGTTCTTGTATTTCATTCATTCACTCTAGCTAGACTACTGTTTACCATAGCCAGCTAAAATATCTCTATCTTTACCTCAAGGAAACATAGCTAAAGTTAAGCAAGTAAAAGTCTTAACAATTCCACTCACACATTGTTTGCCCATGCCTGGCGCTCTTCTCTCTTCAGTCACTTTCTACCTCACTCGTCCACATACCGTTACGTGCACGCAGGCGCTACAGCAGAGCTTAGGAACTTTTTTGGGTAGCTTCATCACCCCTAAAATAGGCTTTAACGACATCAATAGTGATATTAAATTCAACGCTTTTGTAATAATTAAATATTGTAAAACAAATTCTTTTCATCTGTGTTATTCCATGTTGCTTTCTTTCACATGAACATCCAAAAGCAGTACAAAAATATTTTTCTTTTAGTCTTTAAGATCAGTTCTTCGTCTCAAAATGGCAGTTTAAACACATTAACTGTTCGTTATTTTAAGCAGCAGCAGACATGCTTCTCAGTTATGAAGAATTTCTTATTTTCTTCGTCTTAAGGGACAAAGTTGAACCCTGAAATCAAAATATTTTATTACAGGAACAAAAGCTAATTTTGAGAATTAATCCCTTTTAAAGGTTTAGATCGGTGTATATGTAGTCAAAGATAACATGCATGCTGTTCAGAAGATAAAGTTACTGCTGTTCAGCCTTATAGAATATAACACAGCTATCAGGGCATGAGGAGGAGGCAGGAGGAAACAGCTTGGCTCTGAAACATGTTAATAAGTTTTAAGTTGACACACACTGTTCACAGCTCGACTTCTCTCCAGTGTGAATAAGCTGGTGTCTTTTGAGGCTACTACTAAGAGAAAAAGTTTTCCCACATTGATCACAGCTGTAAGGTTTATCTCCAGTGTGAATGCGTTGATGGTTTTTTAGGTCACCCTGTTGTGTGAAAGCTGCCCCACATTGATCACAGCTGTATGGCCTCTCTCCAGTGTGAATGCGTTGATGGTTTTTTAGGTGACTCTGTCGTATGAAAGCTGCCCCACATTGATCACAGCTGTGTAAATTCTTTCCAGTGTGAAGGCGTTGATGGGTTTTTAGGTTACTCTGTCGTGTGAAAGCTGCCTCACATTGATCACAGCTGTACGGCTTCTCCCCAATGTGAATGCGTTGATGTCTTTTAAGTTTAACCTGTTCTGTGAAAGCTGCCCCACATTGATCACAGCTGTGTAGATTCTTTCCAGTGTGAAGGCGTTGATGGGTTTTTAGGTGTTCCTGTCTTGTGAAAGCTGCCCGACATTGATCACAGTTGTACGGCTTCTCCCCAGTGTGAATGCGTTGATGTCTTTTAAGTTTAACCTGTCGTGTGAAAGCTGCCCCACATTGATCACAGCTGTGTAGATTCTCTCCAGTGTGAACTCTCTGATGAATCTTTAAATATGTAGATGTTGTGAAGGATTTGTCACAGTGCTGACAGTGGTGACGTTTGGGTCCCTCTCCTCCTCTCTGTTCCTATAGCAACCAACAAACAGAAAGAGAGAGTTAGTGAATAACTTTCTTTAAACCCTGAACTTCTCTCACTTACAATTTTAACTCTTCATACAATAATTTACGGCAAAAATAAGGAATATATGTACCAGTTGGAGACATGTTATTGAAGCAAATGTACTCTTTATAATTCTAGTTCTGAAATATTCTACATTTTTCAGGCAAGTTGTAATGAAACAACTGTAACGCTGTAATCAATCAGAGAAAAAAAAAGAGAGAGAAGCAGTGGCAAGCGTCGTGAAGACAACGTCTGAATGCATAAGCAGCCATAAAATATATTTACGTTTCCGGTTGACGTCAACTGTGAGAGGTGCATAACAGCTCCTCCAAGAATCAATTTATTTCGCCCCCAAAAGTATTCAAGTAATACTCATTTTTACTTATAAAACGGTCAAAATGTCTGGGGCGAAAACGAGAACAAGGGAAGCAACCGGAAAAAAAGGTACTGAACAGCAAACCAAGGTAGTTGGCCGAGATACTTCTAGCTCACCTCATGGGGAGGCTAGCTCAAACCAAGCCACGGCGGCTAATACTAGCCAAGCTAATGTTCTGGAGGAGATTTGTGACTTCTGTCAACATATGATAAACAATTGAATGACATCAAGATTGAACTCACTACAGTTGACCAAAGAGTTGAGGATGTGGAGAATTGCGTTGGTGAGGTAGAAGACCACACTCAGAACGTGGAACAAGTGGTGTCGAAATTGATAAAAGAAATGGCCCGGCTCGATAACAAAGTACTCGACCTAGAAGGTAGGTCCAGAAAAAAAAATCTCCGGATATTTAATGTACCAGAAGACACTGAGGGAACCTCAGCCTTGGAATCTCTGTTATTATGCTTTTTGTTTTATTGTTGGAAAATGTTCTTAATTGTCTTTTTTTTTTAGGGAGTAAATCACTTGAAACTTGTTTGAGCATAAAGATGCATAGTTTATGGCTAGTGGCAAGGTTAAGATAATTTCATATAATGTTAACGGGCTGCTAAATCCCATCAAACGCACAAAAATTCTGACTAAAATGAAGAAAGAGAGGGCATGTGGTATATTTACAAGAAACCCACTTAAATGATAAGGAGCATGAAAAACTGAAGAGAATGGGATTTACTAACTTGTTTTTTTCATCATATAAGCTAGGACATAGGAGAGGAGTAGCAATTCTTATCTCTAAACAGATCAATTTTGAAAAAATATCTGAAATTAAAGATAAGGAGGGTAAGTATGTTCTAATAAAGGGAAATATAACTTTACTCAATATCTATGCACCACCAGGAAGTGATATGGGTTTTTTTCAGAAGATAATTGATATCATAATAACAGAAACAGAAGGCCTGCTAATATGTGGGGTTAATATCCATCTACAGCCACAACTTGACTCCTCAAGTGGTAAAACTGAAACAAAATCTCTATACGGAAAAGTCAACACACTTTTCAAGGATGTGGGACTTATTGATATATGGAGAGAACTATTCCCACAAAGAAGAGATTACACCAACTACTCTGCTCCTCCCTCCATATACACAAGAATAGACTATTTCATAACATTTGGAAGGGAGAAAGATAAAATACATGCTTGTGATATTGGGACAATTGATTTGAGTGACCATGCACCTATATATCTAACGGTTGACCTTGACCTGACACCCCGAAATACTGTGTGGAAACCTAACTCTGGCCTAGTTAATGATCCTCGATTCAAACAACACATCAGGAAAGAAATAAGTGTTTTCCTAGAATTTAATGATAATAATGAGGTCTCACCTCATATATTATGGGATACTATGAAGGCGGTTTTAAGAGGCAGTGTTCGTACACCTTTTCTAAGGTCAAAATCAAGCACTTTTCAAGCACTTTCAAGGTCCATTTTAAAAGCTTTTTCCAGCACCTTACACCACCGTAAAAATATATACCAATACATAGTCAAAATTATTATTTAGTGTTTTTGTCACATTAACAGACATAATACTATAAACAGCCAAAATTGTGTTTCGTAATAGCAGAAGGATCAGATATTTAAGCAAAACACATTTTATTTTTCAAAATGTATCACTGTCTAAGAAGACTTTGCTTGCTATCTAACCTGCCTGAGTCAATGTAAAAACAATTACCCCAAACATAATCACTCGACAGGTTCACTTCACTAACCCTGAATTATCACCTTTAAAATGTTTAACCTCTTCATGGTTCATGACATAACATACTGTAAGACAGCTATGGAGAGGGGCACTGAGTGAGAGGATCTGAGCCAAATAACATGCAGCTGGGTCATTCTGGGTCACAATCCACCCCCTTAGATTTTGCTGAAAGGTTATGCTACCCTTAATGTCCTTTTACACTTTTTTCCAAATCTAGGGCATGCCGTACAAACTTGTAATGGTTCAGTCATATTGACATGTTTGTCTTCCAACCTACAAAGTTTGGGCTGCCTATGAATTAATGTCCAAATATTGCTTCCCAGATAATGTGATTTCCAGGCTGTAAAACTGAAGTAATTTCAAGGGCTGAAAATATGAAGACATAGGATTTGAACAGAAATATTTTACAGACCTTGGTTTTGGGACACATTCTTGATATAGACAAGGTTTGAACTAAATCTGAGACAACCTGTAATTCCATTTTAAACCAGAAGACTGACAGTGCACAGGCACCTGCCTGATAAATAGCCTATATTAATTGAAATTTTTTTTACTTCATTGCCAAGACAAATACATAGTGGAATAGAGCATAAATTTTGCATAAGGCCATCCTCAACCTTACAGTAGGCTACTTGTATGACACTCCATCTGACACAATTTCTGTTCAGCAATCAACGATTGTTGTTATACACTGGGCTTTCAGGTTTTAATTTGCGGGTGGTTAACGTTACAGTTACTGTGACGTAACTTTGGCTATGTTCACTGCATATTCCACAAATGAACGGACATGCAATACTAACATCATATTATCACACCAAGTACTCTCAGTCACTTAGCCTGTGAATTCCTAGCTAGAAGTTACTAGCGTCAACAAATCGGCGCTAACTGGCGCTAACGTGTACAGCAGGCTACTTCAGTTGGCTTACTTGCAACTTACTTCATGTGACTCAAGAGCGCAGACTCGCCCATTGTAAAAAGCTGCACGTCTTTTTGCAGACTTTACAAGAGGCAACTCGTAGGGCTTGTCCCCGTATAATCCATAATTTGTATTTTTCATCTTCCAGCCAACATTGAAACGACAACCTGCTGGCACGCCAAGACCTGCCCTTCAATACCATTTATTGGCCAGGTGTCCATGATGCTTACGCAAGGTAGCGTAACCGTGACCAATCGTATCCTAACCTTAACCACTCGAGGTGAAATGCCTAACCCCATCCAATCGAGCTGCTTCCTTGGGGCGGGTCTTGGCGTGGTGGCAGATCGCAGTCACACAGCAAGCAGGTTTAATTTTAGGCTCTCCAACATTTTATTTCTCCATTTAATAAACAAACCATTCAGTAAGTTAGGTATTTGTTGTCAAAGAAATTTTCAAGCATTTTATCCAAAATTCAAGCACTTTTCAAACCTTGAAAACAACATCAAAATTCAAGCATTTTCAAGGATTTCAAGCACCCTTACGAACCCTGAAGAGGGATAATTATAGCAATAGCTGCACATAAGAAAAGACAAAGAAAAAAGGCTTTAGAGGAACTGCAACAAAAATTGAAGAATGTAGAATTGAAACATAAGACCTGTTCAGATGAAAATACATTTCAGGAAATTGAGAAAATCATAAATGAAATTAGAAGCTTAACCACACAAGACATTAAAAGAAACCTCATGTACCTGAAACAGAGATATTATAAAAGTGGCCCAAAATCAATGAAAATATTGGCATGTAGACTGAAGAAAAAACTAGCTGAAAATACACTTCCTAGAATACGAGACCCTAGGACTAACAAGGTCAAAAACAAACTAAGTGAGATTCATGAAGCATTTTACAAAAAAATATATACAAGAGTCCCAGGAGGAGACATAGCCCAGATCCATGCTTTCTTGAACACCTTGAAATTACCCACTCTTACGGAAGAGCCAAACCAACAGCTAATGGCAAAGATAACAGAAAACGAACTGCAGGCGGCAATTAGTAGACTTAAAGTAGGTAAATCCCCGGGTTCCAATGGTTATACAGCTGAATGGTACAAGGAGTTTAGGAATGAATTGATCCCTGGAAAAGGCACAAACACCTCATAATTGGAATGAGGCCATTATATCTGCCATTCCAAAAGGAAGGCAAGGATAAAACGGAGTGTGCGTCATTCAGACCAATATCTGTTCTAAATATAGACTATAGGATGTTAACCTCTATTATGGCCAGACGACTTGAAAAGTTTATGACTAAATTGATCCGTGACGATCAGACAGGTTTCATACTCCAACGTCAAACACAGGACAATATACGAAAGACCTTGCATATTATGAGTCATATTATGAAAAACAAAATGGAAGCAATAATAATTAGTTTAAATGCCGAGAAGGCTTTTGAATCTGTCAATTGAGATTTTCTTTACAGAGTCCTACACAGATTCGGTTTCCATGCCGGTATTGTTAAAACTATACAAGCATTATACAATAATCCTACTGCCAGGGTCAAGGTCAATGGTTATTTATCAAATAAGTTTACCCTGGAAAGGGGTACAAGACAGGGTTGTGCATGGTCACCATTATTGTTTGCACTTTTTCTTGAACCACTTATCCAATATGTAAGACAAAAAACGGAGAAATAAGAGGCATTCACACTGCGGGAAGAGAGCATAAGCTAGCTTGCTACGCAGATGATGTACTAGGTTTCCTTAGCCAACCAACACAATCTCTGCCTCAGTTGATGCTGGCACTGAAGACTTATGGACGATTATCAGGATACAAGGTCAATGTGCGTAAAACCCAAGCGTTATATAATAATAATCCAACATCAGAATGGGAAGACAAATACCCATGGACATGGCAAAAAAATCCTTTAAGTACCTGGGCATAACTATTCCAAAAGATCTCTCAAAACTATCAGAATATAACTACTCTCCTATACACCAAAAAATCAAAGATATCACAAGCCTTCTTTAGTTTCAGCTCAAGAGTACAATCTGTGAAAATTAATATATTACCCAGATTGTTATACCTATTCCAAACCCTACCAATAGAAGTTCCCCAATGCAAGCTAAATGAATGGGACAACATATTATCTAGATACTTGTGGTAAGGCAAGAGACCAAGGGTTCGTCTCAAAACACTGCAGATAGCGAAGGAGAAAGGAGGATGGAGTTTGCCATCCCTCAAGGAATATTATTATGTGGCCAGACAAGAGCTATACTTATGCTGGTGCAATCCTTCATATTCTGCACAGTGGAAAGACATTGAAGAAAACCTGTTTCCAATTCCAATACAAGCAATTATAGCTGATTCAAAACTGCAACACTGCATAGACAGTTCTGATAACCCATGGGTCAAATTGACTCTTAAGGTGGGGAAAAATATCATTAGAGAATATAAAGTAGAAGGAGATCTACGGTCTCTTAAATGGTGTGGATATGACTCAGACTTCACACTGAACAAAATGAACACCAGATTCAAAAAGTGAGCTAATGGAGTAACAGCTCTATGCAATATTATGAATGGAAACATATTGTTTAGCTTTGAAATGATTCAAGAAAATTATTTATTGGAGAAACAGGATTTCTTTAGATATTTACAGTTACGGCATTATGTTGACAAAAAGGTTAAAAATGTAACAGAGACTAATTCCAGTCTTATAGAACTGTTTAAAAGAGCGTATAAGTCAAATCTCAGTAAAGGGGTGTTATCAGCCATATATAAACGCTTTATGGATCTTAAAACCCATTCAACAGCATACATTAAAACAAAATGGGAAAAGGAATCCGGGATAGATATTTCTGAGGAAGAATGGACATACGGGAGAATCAATGGAAAAACACCAGCTCAATGAGCTGGCGAGAGTTTAACTGGAAAAATAGTATAAGATATTTTATTACACCATCTCAATCATCTTATCATAGCCATAACATCCCTGTTTGCTGGAGAAAGTATGGATAGCAAAGCGCAAATCACTACCATCTACTGGGACTGTCCCGGCATTAAAAACTTTTGGAAGGCGATACACAGTGCTTTACAAGTCATATTCCGTGAGGACATTTCTTTGGACTTTAAGACTCTATATCTTGGAAATATACCTCAAAGTTGGCTGAAAGGGGACAAACACTTGATAAATGCAATGCTGGTGGCCAGTAAAAAGGCTATTACCAGAAAATGGCTACTACCAGAGTGCCTAACAATTGCTTCATGGAGAGATATTGTAACAGAAATCTACAGAATGGAGCGGATTACAGCTCATGTTAACCGAAAAATGGAAACATTTCTTGAATAATGGCAGAAGTGGTACAACTATGTCTCAGATGAATGGCCTGACTGTACTTCTTCATTATATTGAAAGTGATTTCTCCCTGTTTTATTTATAGTTTTGTTATTATGGTGTTATTTTTGTTGGTTCATTTATATATCGGTTTGTTTATCTCATATTTTTATCTCTATACTTGAATGAGTATGTGGTTTGTCATAGAACCTGACAAATTGAAATATGTGTACGCAAGATTCTGAACACTAATAAAATACAAATGCAAAAAAACAAACAAAAAAGCATACATTTACTGACAACTGCTCTGAAACAGTCATAATCATACCTTTCAAGGAGTTAGGCTACTAATCATTTACACAAATTAACAGTTGTAGCCTACTCTTTGTCTTAAAAGTGAGCAGAAGATAATGTTACTCAGGAAATTTATCATGAAGATCAATTACAACTACTTATCTACAATGCTAGAATATGATGCGTAGACTACATACCTCTCTCTCGTATGGGCTAAAATATACATTTCCTAAGTACCATATTAACTCCCACTGCTAGCTTTTAAGGCAAAGTGTACAGCTGTTTGTGCAAATGACAATTGACTCCTTCAATGGTTTCAGCATTCAGTCGGTCTGCTATTATCTGCCACTTTTGTTTGTTACATACGCCGAGTTTCCTTCTCTACATATGATATGCTTTACTCGTATATATCAGGGATGCAAACACATGTATGGTCAAAAAAGAGAGAGGTAAACGAAGCCCTTGCCCCGTGGCAAATATCCAGATACTTACATTACCACCAACCCCGGCCCACCCTTATAGGCACATGGAGTAAAATGAAATTCTGAAAATCAAAATATATCGACACTCATTTGGAAATAGAGAAAGAAAATACATAAATTACTAATTTTGTGATTCATTTTAAACTATGTGTTCATCTCCATTTGCTTTTTCCTCATTACTACTCATTTCCACAAAAATGATTTTTGTTTAACTAGTCTTCAACACACACACATCCATTATTACGATTACACATAGGCACTGGAAGCTTAACATTTTCCCTGATCTTTTCTGCTGCTGAGGCCTGGTTCTGAGCAGCTGGTAAAGAGTTGTGCCACACCTTGAGTTGATAACATTGAGGTCACACTGTTTGTTTGTGTGTATGGATGTCTGACAGTGTGCACACAGGGCATGCACCCCTCTGCTACTGTAGTTAATTTCCTTCATGCAGAGAGTGCATTTAGCACAACCCTTTTTTTCAATTTTCTTAAAAAAAAGTCTTAAAAAGTCAGAATGTGTGTTTGACTGCATGGACCTTGATTGTAGTTTCAAGTTTCAGCCAAGACCAATTCCAACTGCTTTTACAGCTTTTATATGCATCTGTTGCACAAAAAGTACATCACTTTCCTCAATTTCCCTCATTCTGCAAATGAATATTTTAGCAAAACTGTATCATAAAAGGGTGCAAATAGTTCACTCTGCCCCTTTCCACAATGTCTTGTTTATATGCTGCAATATTTCACACCCACTCTGGGGTTGCCATAAAATGTAGAATGTTTATGGGTCCATCAGTGCCCTGCGCTACTTAAAAATCATCTTCAGCAGTCTATTTGCGTTGATTTACATGATAAAAATAGCAAAACCAGCTGTTGATCAGCTAAGCCCACTCACCAGTTTCTTGCCTTTCATAGCTTAAGATATGGTAACGTGGGGTCGCGTTAACAAAACCGGTTACTATGAGAAAATCGATATGGAGAAAAAAGTTATGAGAAGTAATGCTTGACGCAATGCTAGCTAACCAACAGCAAGCAAAGTCAAGGGCAATATTTCTAGACGTTAACCATAGTAAATCCATGGGCACGCACCATTTGAAAATAACGCAGTTTGTCACTCACTTTCGTTTAAATGCTTCTCGGTGTCATCAGTGAAAAGCCGGGACTACCGACACATTACAGAGAGAGAGAGAGAGAGAGAGAGAGAGAGAGAGAGAGAGAGAGAGAGAGAGAGAGAGAGAGACTCTCCGAATCACAGCGGTATCAGTATGTTCTGAGGTCAGCAAGCTGCTAGCCTGAAACTACCACAAGCCCTAATCTAGCATTAAAGCGTAACTCTCGCCAAAATGCAACCTAGGGTGTTTTTGTGAATGTACCCGAGTCAAACTATT
This sequence comes from Perca fluviatilis, assembly GCF_010015445.1. Classification (NCBI taxonomy): domain Eukaryota; kingdom Metazoa; phylum Chordata; class Actinopteri; order Perciformes; family Percidae; genus Perca; species Perca fluviatilis. The sequence continues at coordinate 34,766,718 of NC_053125.1, forward strand.
AGTTTCAAAGCATAATTAGGACAGAAGCGCCACTTTTAAGAATTACCCTTTTCTCGTTTTTCAGTCAAATGGCCTTTTGAATTGGAGAGCTAGGGGCGCTACTATGATAGCATCAAAATCACTATTTTTAAAACACTAAGAAGGCTCGACCCAGCATGAGACTTTGCTCCAAGTATCACCAGGGGCTCTACACATGAACTCAGCATTGACAACAATGGTTGTTTACACAGAGTTTACTAATAAAGGTTTTGAATGACCTACTTTAGCTGTTGGCGTTTCTGGGCGCTGCCATCTCGTTAGTCAAAAGGTGTTGACAACAGTGTCAAGATAGTAAAAGATATGCAGTAAGAAGAAACATTAGTGATTCACGCTAGCGCACATACTGCTGTTCAGCTGTTCTTTAATGTCACCAACTGTCTTTTTGTGCTTATCTTTAAGTATTGGTTTTAAAAGTATTGCTTTAGCACCGGTATCTGTAAAAACCCAAATGATAGCCAACCCTAGTCGTGGCTAGAGAGGTGAACATACCCCCCACTGAGTTTAAAGCCAGCTGGGGGGGTGCAGACCAATGTTGTGGTGTAATGAATAGTGTTTACGGAGGACAAGTTGAGTTTCTAAACCCTTCCAGATGGTTCTCTCCACAAGACTAAAGGTATTAGCATCAACTGTTGATGTGAACTGAGTTACCACCGGAGAACTTTAACTCTCAAATACTACTTGAGCATTACAAAGTTCAAAAACATATCCCTTAAAGTACATTTAGAACAGATATAATGTGTGATTAATAACGAGTTAACTACGGACAGTCATGAGGTTAATCTTGATCAAATATTTTAATCGATTGACAGCGCTAAATTACATAAAATGATCCAATATTTAATAATAATGTCAATCAATCAATATTAATGCTGCATTGTTGTGGCCTTCCAGTTTATTTTGGGGAAACTATTCTTCTTTTTCTTGCTATCATTTGATTGAACTGTTGAAATACTAAGGTTGGTATCTAAAGTAAAGAGGAGATCCATGGAGCATCCAATGACTAAACTAATCCAAACACTTGGAGTCAAAGTGATCTCACCTTTTGTGGAGAACTCATTCTTGTTCTTCAGGGGGAACTAATTCAGACGGACGTCCTGAAGTCAGAAGGGTCTCGTCCCACAGATGAGCTGTGAAGTCAACAACCAGAGACACACCATGAGACAGGAGACACTCCACACTAGAACATCACTATACTCATATACTATCAGCTGATCAACACACAGAGACACACCATGAGACAGGAGACACTCCACATTTATTATTATTATATATTAGAATTATTATTTTTAACACATGGCGCGTGGATCAACAACAAAGGAACAAAATAAAAAGGAGATGATGGCGCTTCCCTACCTGGAGTCTGTCCTAAACCTCCAGTCCCCGTCCTTTCCTGGCTTATTAATATTCCTCTAGTCCGGAAGTGTCCCCAGATGGAAAGAATTCCTCCAGGTTAGGAATATTGTCCTGTAGAGTCCATGCTAACTGTCTGCTAACTTCATGTGCCGACCTCGTTCCGTCTCCTCGCCCTGCACCGTGTTCCCGGGTACGTTTGTTTTCTTCACGTTGCTGCCTACACAAAGAAACTATCCCCGCCTTTTTCTGTTTAGTTTTCACCCCGGCACAGCCCCCGACATACAGCAAGCGCTCCCACTGTGGAGCGCCAATACGCTGCGTCATCTCTCTGAGCAGCCATCTTAAAAACAGCTCTCATTGGCTATCAACACGTCAATCATGGCAGCTGTGGCCAATCACGTTCCCTTTCCAACGGTACATAGCGTGATAGGAACATCCAATGGGAGCCAGTCCTAATGAATGCGTAACAGAGCTAAGTCCCGCCTCCCAGAGCCAGCAGCCACATCCATGTGATTTATGAGAACAAATATGATCAACAGTGTTTGAATGAATGTTAAAAGGTTTTGGAAGTCATTTTAAGTCTTTAGTATGTTTTTTTCTAATAGTTTAGAAGTGAGTAAAAGCATTTAGCAAAATGTGGTCACTTGGAGAGGTTTAGGAGAGGTTTTGGGGAGGTTATATCATGCTAATCCAGCCCATTTTCAGAAACTAGAAGAATGTAGGTTTCTAATGAAGTCTCATACATGCATTCTGGCCTCCCAGTTCTTCTGTTAGAAGCTTTTCCCTTTGGGGAAGGGAAATAGACCAAAATCAGGCAACAGAGGTTAAAGCAGAATGAGCCTCATGCAGCTACAAAGAGACAAACTACTCACATTGAGGGTCACATTTACATTCTTTAGATGTGTTTTTCACCGGCAACTCTTCATAACATACAAGGCATCAGACGGCCCCCCCACTTCCACGGATCCATCCCAATTCTTCTAGCAGATGGTGACGTTGATGAGAACACAGCTAGAAGTTAATACATGAAGTCAAAGCCAACTGTGAGAGCTGAAGGGCAGCAACAAGTCTGTTAGTTCTACCTCCATCTGAAGCCCCCCCATCCTTACTATCTTCACTACTACACATATGTTTGGATTTAAATTAAATTGCCTGTATATTGAACAAGCTTGCTGAATTTTAAATCATATCACTATGGCACTCGCTCTAGGGACTCCTTGGTCCTAAATATTCCCTTTGTTAGGACAGAATTAGGCACAACTGCATTTGAATATGATGCCCCATATAAATGGAATAACCTGCAGTCCTTAATGAAATGGAACAGCCTGATTCAATGTAATCCCTTTAAATGTCTTCTTTATGAAGCCATGTAGAATGAATGGACATATGTATTTGGAGTGTAACATCCTGTAACTGTTCCATGTGTGTACTGTGTAGTACTACTGTATAGTGTATATTAATTGCTATGTTCGGTGGTTCTGTATGTGTTGTAATTGTGTATGGCATGTATTCAGGGCATCATAGGAAATGAGAGCTTGCTCCTAGGCCTATATGATGATAATAATAATAATAATAATAATAATAATAATAATAATAATAATAATAATAATAATAATAATAAAGTCTCCAGTGTTATTAAAGTAATGTGTTTGTTTCCTAGGATGGCAAAGGAAAAGTCCCACTCTGCCTCTGATTGGCTAGTACTCGTTGCCTTTCTCAGTGTGATTGGTTAGATTTAGGCATGAGGATTGAGATTGGTTAGGGTCAGGGTGAGAATACCAGGGTAAGCCAATCAGAGGCAGAGTAAGGCGGGACTAGCTTGCCTTCACCATCCTAGGAACATGTGTTTACAGGAAGACAGAATCAGACATAAAGATGAACACAGAGAGATCTACATACACATTTAACTATTAGGAACCAAATATAGCTGCATCTCTAATAAATATAGAATATAACAATGACCAACAAACAGGTCAAAGGGTTTCTGTTACTTAATGAGGTTAGAAATAGCGGGACGGTGCAGAGAGAGAAGAGTTCATAAAGTAGTGTGTGTGTGCGTGTGTGTGTGTGTGTGTGTGTGTGTGTGTGATCAGTAAAGATGGCTGCTGCTTCCTCTGCTGCTCTAACTCAACTCTTACCTATCTGCCTCATTTCATTTCTAGTCCCAGTCTGTCTTCAAACTGCAGAAGGACTTGGAGTGAAAGCAGCGTTCTGCTTTCTGTGCATCGTTCCACCCAGTAGTTCCCAGTCAGGATCTGGATCTTGTGATCTCATTAAGTTACCTGAGGAAACGCTGCAGTGGTGATCAGTGAGGGAGGAGGAGGAGTTTAATTCTGCTACCATTACAGTTTTTTCCAACTGCTAACACACTACAATGACAAGCATAGCACAATTATAAAAAAAAATAACATCTTCTCAAGTCTCCAAAAGTCTAAACACATGTTCTGCTTTACACACATTTTGCAATTCAAAATGTCACTTTTTAAATGCACTGAACACGGTTCTCTGCATAGGACACAACGCTTCATTTTGCAGGATATATATGAGGTATTCTGCAGTTTGGGTGTGTGGTTTTGTGAATTGTGTTAAGTATTTTGATAAAACCAGCCTAGTTTGCGAAATTGTGTTTCAGCAATTGGAAAAAAACTGTAATAAAACTGTAAAAACACAGCGGCCACACTGCTGTGAAAGCTGCCCCAACATCATTTATCAGAGTTTTTTATCAAATATTATTAAATGAAAGTCCACAAAGTAGGAAAATATAATGATATACAATTAAACAATAAAAAATGCCCAACTTCCAGTATGTTGGTAATGATGAGAGGAATGTTTGGACCAATTTTAGATCAATGTCCAAATTAAGGCCTTCCACACATTGCTTGTTAAACCATGGACCAAATCGCTGTATAATCTCACAATGCTAAAACATTTTGGAGTATTTAAAGGGCTTCAAAAATGTGTTTAAAGGGGTGATAGAATGCAAAACCGATTTTACCCTGTCATAGTTGAATAACGACACCCCTTTACTATGAAAATCTCATATTTTGAAACTGCCGCTGAAAACGGGCAAATCTCAACAAAGCTAGTTGCTTGCATAAGCATCTCAAAATCCGGAACCTTTGTCACAGCCGTGGGTGTATTAAGAGAATGGTCACGCCCCAACATTTACATAGGCAAAACAACTGACCTGAAATCAGGTAGTCTAGGTCGCGCAGATCTCTGCTATTCCATTACAAAATTCACTTCTGAAACTTTTTTATGCGAGAAATCAACTATGTAAAACTCAAATATGGGCTGTTTTACGAAAATGGATGGCTAATAGCAAATTTTGTCTGACTGTGTGTCGGAATTCAGCGGACGGTGCTGCCTGTGTTGCTGCCTCGCCGCCCGGCCTACCTTCCTTCACAGACCCCGGCCTGCTATGAGGTACTTGGAGCTCAGTCACGGCTGGCAGCCCACAGCACTCCATACCCGCGCAAAGTCACCGTTTTTTGGGCTAATGGACTACTAAACGCCGCGGCTCTGACAGAGCTCCAGGGCTTGCAGCTCCCCTCTTCCTGCCAGCTAAATGCCCGGTGTATGTGAGTGAGAGCGCGGTCAGCGAGCTTGTTACACCAGCAATCTGTTACCACAAGTTCCAGTTACTCTTTTAATGTGTGTAATTATAATGTGTTGAGTTATTTAAACAAACGATTGGGGAAATAAACGCCGCGTGTCCCGAGTCTCATTGATAGAGGCTGCGGCTGGATGGAGGTCTATCAATGAGAGCTAGCTAGCCTCCTCTTAGAATTCCTCTAAAATTCACAAAATTCCTTAACTTGAAATCGCACACCGTTGTTAGCTTTATAAGACCTTTAGGGAGATGTTGTATAAGTGGCGTGACAAAATTCAAACTGTAAATATAGCTACTCTAGTTATGCCGGCAGGTGACAGCCAGCCAAGATTAACTGGAACTGTGGTAAGAGATTGCTGGTGTAACAAGCACGCTGACCGCGCTCTCACTCTCACACACCATTTTCGTAAAACGGCCCATATTTGAGCTTTATATAGTTGATTTCTCTCTTAAAAAAGTCTCAGAAGTGAAATTGGTAAGGAAACATTGCAGTGTCTGAAATATGACATTATGTCGCGTCTCTAATATGTGTGTATTGGGGATTCGCTCAACCAATCAGCGCGCGTCTCTAATGTGTGTGTATGGCGATTCGCTCAACCAATCAGCGCGCGTCTCTACGTGTGTGTACGGGGATAAGGCTCAACCAAACAGCATGCAGCTCATCAAAATATTCATGAGCATACCATATTTGGAAGAAAAGCTCTGTTACAAATAGGGCCAAAACACAGGGATGCATAAGGGCAAATAAAATATCATCCAGGCCATTTTCAGCCCAACCAATGTTACATGCCCCATTAGGAGACCATAAGGAACAGTGTGACATACCCTATATAATCATTCCTTATATATCACCCCTTTAAAATGCTAAAAATGAATCTATATTTTTTAATTACATTATTTTAGTTATTAAAACGCTCTACATTATTTAATACTCAAGTAAAGTACCAGTACCTGGAGTTAAGTCCAGTACTTGAGTAAACGTCCTCAGTTCCAGTCCACCACTAACTGATTAATGAACTGAATGTGGATCTGTTGTTTCCCTCCTGACCTGCAGGCGGCGGCCTTCTTTCATTTTAAACTTTTAATCTGAAAAACCCGGACTGGGAGGAAGCGGAAGTCTCGGAGGAACCTGTCCTATGTATTTGGCCAAATTCAAATTGCTTTGGAGAAGGTATCTGAATGGGCTAATGATTGGGGTTTTAAAATATCAATAGAAAAAACTAAATGCATGGTATTTGGATATAAGAAGAAAATGCCAACACAGCTGATACAAATATATGGTTAGTGGTGGGCAGATCGAGGCTTCGTGAAACAATGAAACAGTTGAAGCAAATGTGCCATATTGTGTCGAGGCTTCGAAACAAACCGACACCGTCTCAACGATGACACCTAGTGGTCACTTGCAGGTGTTGATCTGAAACGACCTCGACAATGAGCCATTTTTTTATTATTGTATTTTTCTAATATGTGAAGCTTGTAACCTGTAGGCTCCTCACTGTGCATAATGTTATTTTGGTCATGACAAAAGAATATTAATAAAATAAATCAAGCCAGAATGTCTCACTTTTTTTTGGATTTTCATTCAAAAATATTAATTTCTCTGCTGTGGAGCCTCCATTTTTATCTATCTATCTATCTATCTATCTATCTATCTATCTATCTATCTATCTACCTATCAATATGTTAATGTGTCACTATGTATACTGTCTGTCTCTAGCCTATCAGTCAATGTGTAAATTTAAATGTAAGCCTAAATATAACTAAACAAATCGCACTATGAATGTCACTATATCACCAAAAATCCGCTATCTCAAAATCAAACTCCTCTCACAAAAACCCACGAGGTCAAAATGCGTTGACTTCACTTTTATACTGATGTGCGATTGTGTGTTCCCGACCCTGTCAATCAAACGCTGATTCATGCCACCTGTTGAAACACTTGTGAAACACTCCGATGCTTCATTTAGCCGTAGTCACGTGACATGGGTGTTTTGAATCGCGCTTCGGATCAGTGTTTCGGAACATCTGCGCTTCGGGATCTCGACAAAGCTTCGGAACGTCAGTTTCACTTCAGCCATCCCTATATATGGTACGACTATTGAAAGAGTAAAACATTTTAAATTCTTGGGGATATGGTTAGATGAAAGGTTGACATGGAAAAAGCATATTCGTAGAAACGCTTAAATCTATGGCAGATGACATTGGTATTGGAAATTTAAATGTATGTCCACCAGTATGTCGTTCAGATGTACCTTTGTGGTTGATTCCAGATCCCATTGTTGATTTATATTTTTTTGAAAACAAGCAAAAGAAAGATGTCAGAGGATGTAGTGGAGGAGATAAAAGCTCGGCAGGGTCACATATGGGGAGGCTATCTACAAATTTATACTGACGGATCGAAGGATCTTGAGAGTGGTAAAGTGGCTTTTGTTATTAGCATACCTGAAATAGGTTATAAAAAAGGATGTTCAACCGCATCCCTAATTACAATTAAAGGTACCAAAACTAAGTCCAGGCCTGATGTGCTTGTGGAGATTATGCTTGTGTTGAATAGACTTCATAAAGCATGGTATGAGGTGGGGTTTATGTGGGTTCCGGCACACATGGGAGTGGAAGGTAACGAGGAGGCAGATGAGGTGGCAAAGAAAGCAGTGCAGGAGGAAAGAGTTCAAATTAATGTGCAGTATGGGTCACCAGACTACACTGAAATAATTAATAGGTCAGTAAAAGAAATGTGGCAAAATTCATGGGATTGTGAAAAGAAGGGGATAACTTATTATTCAGTACAAAGAATGGTAGAGAAAGAAATATGTGATTATAGGAGCCCAGTCTCACTGAAAAGCGTACAAATACCACGGGTTTCTACCTGTGAAATACGTGCAATGTGTACGCGAAATTGAAATAGTGCGTACAGCAGATACGCGGAGCGCTCCAATTACAGCAATGGAAACCACTGCGTTTATAGTATGAAAGGACGTGTGCCCGCGTGAGGAGGTTGGTTGGTCTGGTGGATGGGTAAAAACCAGGACTTTCACCCAGGAGACCGGGCATTCCGCCGTTGGCGATTTTATGCCGTTTTTAGCGTGGTTTATGTGGCGCCGCTTTTTTGCGACTTTGTAGTGTTTTTTGTTAAGCCTTTCCCAATGTTTCTTCCCTAAACCCAACCGTTTATTAGTGTGTTTTTGTGATTTTCTTGTGTTATTGAAGCCTTTCCCTGCATTCTTTCTCTAAACCCAACCATATCTATGTTTTTGTGTGTGATGCTGTTCTCGCGATAACACACAACGTGGTGACGCGAGCTGCGTGCATATAAAACGCACCGGTCCCCATGACTTCAATTGGAGCGCTCCGCGTATGTAATGCACGTAGAATTTCACTTTCGCGTACACATTGCACGGTAGAAACCCGTGTTATTTGTACGCTTTCGAGTGAGATCGGTTTGGATTATAGATGTAAGAGAAGAGATGTAGTAGTTTTATCCAGATTGAGGCTTGGGCACTGTGGGCTGAGGAGTGGGCTGGCTCTGATTGGTAAACATCCTGATGGACAGGGTGAATGTGGAGACAAGGAAACAGTGAAGCATGTATTAGTGCAGTGCAGGAAGTACTCTCGGCAGAGGAAGAAATTGTTCATAGAACTGGGTGCAACTGGAGAAACAGTTTTTACTTTAAGCACTTTATTGAATTTGGACAGTTGGAGCAAAGGGAAGAAACTGATGGAGTACTTGCGACATATTGGATAAGGTGATATAATAAGATGTAGCTAATTATAATTATTTCTACTTGAGGGGTGGATAGCGAGTAGAGACCAGAGGAGGGCAGCAATACGCCATAGATGCGTCTAGTCTGCCGGAAATAATAATAATAAGAAGAAGAAGAACCCTGACTGGGAGGAAGCGGAAGTCTCGTTGTTTGACTGGGATGTGTGGCTGGCGGCGGGATAGCTGTGCTGTTTGTTATTAGTGAGTTTGAAGAAGACAGAGCTCCAGGTAAACCCGCACACACTCAGCTAAACACTTTAAGAACTGCTCTTTTACACGGCACTCAGAGACAAGAGAAGACAGAGCTGCGCATGCGTTAGCTTCCCATTCGGCTGCTTAATGCTAACGGAGCTGAGCAGAAGCTAGCTAGCTCTTTCATATGGCTCTTTGTAGTTTAGCTTATTTAAAGCTAATGGACTTGCTCTTACTACTTGTTGTCTGGAGTTTACACCTCCAGGGTTGAAAGCACTTAATTGGAAGTCTCTTTGGATAAAAGCGTCATCTTAAATGACATGTAATGTAATGTAATGTAATGTAGCAGGCTAGCTAGTAGTTCATATTCATGTGTTGTTGCATCAAAGACGCTGAAGTTAGCTTCCCATTCGGCAGCTATGAATTGGATAAATCTCCTGCTGAGAAACGAGTTTCAGACATTCCCATTTGTTGGGGAACTAACCTGCACACGCATTACATATGGATCTGAAAGTTCTCATCCCTTAAACCAGATATTTAAGTCTGTAAACTGTGTGAAAGGTTGAAAGTTATAAGATATAGTGTGTGTGTGTGTGTGTGTGTGTGTGTGTGTGTGTGTGTGTGTGTGTGTGTGTGTGTGTGTGTGTGTGTGTGTGTAGCCTTTGTTTGATATCTAGTGTCGGCAGAATCACTTTTTATTGAGTTTCCTGTTAGTGAAATGCTCTGAGTGAATTTAAGCTGGGCTTTTATTGTGAAGGGTAGACACCAAAAAGCCAGCATTATGGTAGTGTTTGTTTTTACCTTTAGATTTATTCCCAGTTTAATATAATGCTGTTTTCTCCAAACTACTCCGAGTTCATGTTGTAGCTAGGAAGGAGATGGACCAGTTTTCCTGCTTTGAGTTGTCAGCCTGTTGTTTTAGTTGTGTGTGGATGGGAGGAAAACGAGAGGAGACAGCAGCTCCTGAATATCTCTGGGGGCTTTGATTTCTCCTGAACAGAATCCAGAGTGAGTCCAGCAGCCCCAGTGGAGATCTGCTGGATCTCAGGACCAGAGAGGAATGGAGGAGGACAACCAGAACCAGGAGCAGCGGAGCACCGAGGTCCCCAGAAGACCAGCAGCAGACTGGGACTCTGATAGCAGCCATGTTCAGGTCAGTGTTCAGGACACAACAACCACTCTAAAGTAACACCAAACCTAGATAGTGGATTAGACCAGGATTTCCCAGGTATCCTGGATGTGTTCAGCCTTGACTTGGTTTCATGAAAGCAGAGGCAGATAAGTTACCATGGAGATTTATTCTGTGCAGCTATCTAGACTACCAGACTTTCCTAACTAAGTCAAAATAACAGAAATTTAATGTGTTGGCGAGACACGGCAGGCAAAAACAATGCTTTTTCATTTGTCTTCAATAACATGTCTTCTTTCAGACAGAAAAAAAGTAAAAAAATACACATTTAGGTCTTTATTTTACTAGACTTTGTCTGTTTGCGTCTGTAGATTTCTCCTAAATTCAACAAAAGTTGGCGTTCTAAATCATCACGCTGCTCCACGATTGCTGTCTGCACCCTGTCATCACATATACGTGCTCTGATATCAGATCAAAATGTGAAAGAAGAGCGTCAAATCATCTCAGAGAAGACGAAAACAGTTATTAGCAAGAAGACACAGGGGATTACAAACTGAGACAGGAGATGATGAAATGCTTTCACATAGTATGTTGATATGTCAACTGTCGTTCAGTGTGCAGGCTTACTGAAAAAAAAGGAAGTGGGTGGTTTAGTGCTATGGGCTGAACGATTAATTGCATTTGCGATAATATCGCGATATGTTAAAAACGCGATTTCCCTAATCGCAAAGGCTGCGATTTGGTCACGTGACTCACGAGAGCAAATCAGTCCGCACTCCGTAAGTCCGCAAGAAAGCATCAACTTTGCACGCTAATGTACGCCGTACCTTGAGCAGATTTCTGTCATTCAAACAACTCTGAGTTGTAGTTTAAAACTTGTAAGGTTTGGTTTTCGGGCTCCAGTCCACACATGCAGTTAATGAATACAGGCGACGCAGAACTGAAGGCTCGGTAGAGCGATTAGCTCTGATTAGCGGTTAGCTCCATTATAAAGATATGGAGCCGGAGGAGACTGCCGCGGAGAGGGGTAACAACCAGACTCTGATAAATGACGTTCGGGGAGCTGTCACAGCAGCGTGTACGGTGTTTCAACGGTTTTATTAGTACAGTTAGCTAATCCCACGGCAACACCTGCATACTACTACTAACGTAACTAACGCCTCTCTGAGCTAGTGCAGCGTCCGTTGCCGCGGTCATGCACACGGCATGCAACTTCATGAGGGAGGGAGGGGCTGGAGGCAGCTCCTCCTGTGCGCTGTTAAAGAAAATACACCGGTGTATATATTTTACTTATTTAACTGTCTAGTAAAGTTCAAAGACAGTGTTTAAAAATGCAATCCACATGTTTACATATGTCTATGCAAATAATAATTAAATAATCTAAATACTACTAAGTGTTGTAAAGCCACATTTGTTTTATATTTCTGCAATCTGCACTTTAGTGTGATTTATTTCTGACTTTCATATGAATGTTTCCACCAGGCTTGGTCAGTGCTCAATATACTACTGGGATTGAAGTAGTTAAATAAAAGGGGGTCATTCATATAAATTCCGCATCACCTAATTTCACCATCACATACAGGCCTGGCCTCCAGGAAAGAACAGCTTGTTTAATCTATCTAATCTTGTGAAGTTCATACTATACAATGATTTATTGCTAGTTTTTGTTGACTAATACAGAAGACAAAGAGCTTAAAAAATAATCGCATATCGAATCGCAATCGCAATATTTTTGAAATAAATCGCAATTAGATTATTTTCAAAAATCGTTCAGCCCTAATTAGTACACAGGGGAGTGACAGGCTGCGGCTGGAAATCGTAAGTAGAACGGGAAATAGTTTTAACATGACTTTAAAATCGCCATCCACCGAGCCAAAATGCTAATGTTATCAATAGTTAGCTCGTTCTGGTTTCCTAACTGCGTTGGGAGGTAACGTTAGCGTAGCTGGGAGCTTCATGGAGAAAGCTAAAGTTTATCTTAGCTCCCCTACAGCTGTCAGAGTTAGCTTCTACTTCATATATTACATTTTAACAGCTGTATTCTCAGTAACGTGACAATCTGCTGGAATCAGGTTGCTTATAAATCACTAAATCAGTTTGGCTTGGTTATTAATGCAGTTAGCATCGTTTCTTACTTACCTAGTTTATGACAAATGGTTTTGGCTGTGCTTCCTAACATGATGACATTGTGCTAACCGAGCACCGTTAGCCTTTACATCAGAGCCGCTTCACTTGTTAGATAATGTTTCATTACTCTGTTGATTTGGGTTTGTCGCTGTGTGCTCGTGGTGGAAAATGAATGTAAACAAAGTTGCGTGCAGGTCGCCTCAAGGCCAGGCTAATGTTAGATGCCCCTCTAGTGGACAGAACGTGTAACAACAACCACATGCTTGTAGTGGCATTGACAATGCATAAGCCAGAGTAGTGTAGAACATATTTAACAGGCTGCATTTTGAGCATTAAATATTCGAATATTATTCAAATATTTAAAAAAATCTCAAATGGTATTATAGAGGAAGATTGACAGCTCTAATAATTACAGTTGAGCTGCTGTCCCCTCTCCTAGGATAACTACCAGCTTCTCCTCTGGTGTTAACTTTGGGAAGTTTTATTGTTTTTATTTCCAAGGTGTAAATCTCTTAGTGAAGATAGTTTTTCCCAGTGGAGGAGGATGTTCATCTCTGTCTGACCCAGTTGGTGGTCACTGAGCCTGTCTCTCTCTCTCTCCGACCTGTCTGTCTGACCCAGTTGGTGGTCACTGAGCCTGTATTTAGTCAGGATCCGTCAGTGTGCAGATAATGTGTCAAATAACAATTCAGTCTACTTTGTTTGCTTTCTGCAATGTTCTAAATATTGGTCTTTTGAATGATTTATAATTAGTTTTGTTCTGTTGTGTTGTTATGAACCAGTACTGATGGGAGCCTGGTTAGTCAGTTTCACCATCAGCTGACTGAGGTGACTGTTTTGTGGGGAAAGTAAGCTTGAGGCAGCAGCAAGTATGGCCATTAGAGGTGTGAATCTTCACTGATCTCCCGATTCGATTACGATTATCAGGTCAGCGATTCGATATCTCGATGCATCACGATGCTTCAAAATACATTTTTCTATTAAAGCCATATAGGATATTTGACTTGACAAACTTGCATTGTCAAGTGCAATGCCCAAGCTGCAATAAGTAACTTAAGACTGGAATGATGAAGTGTTTGGGTTCATTTCTTTAAGGTAGCTACCATGAAGGTTGACCTATTTTGGATTAGTCATATACCACCCTACTTTTAACCTGCAAATCTATTGTGCTGTATTGGAATAACTGACCCCAGACAACTCTTTCACAAAAAAGGTACTGTTTACTGAACAATAACTTAAATGTATAAATAACATTTAGCCGTTAGATTGAATAACAAAAGAAAGCATAACACAAATCACACCCTTCAAATATGCTAACTGCAATATTTCTTAAAATTATATTACACACAACTACCCCTTTACCCATTTCTCTATCAGTTTCCACTTAAAACACTCCAGCTACACAAAATGATTCCTCCTTAGAGCAGTTTCAATGTAAAACTTAGTCAAACCCTATTAAACCACTGTGTTAACACACCCCTACCCACCACCCACACCTACAAACACACACACACACACACACACACACACACACACACACACACACACACACACACACACACACACACACACACACGCACGCTGAGAGGGAAAAAAAGAAAAAAGTTGTGGGCTCATGTGGACGTGCAGCAGCCAGCAGGATGTTATCTTCAGTGAAGCAAACACACAGAAATCCAACTTACAGTGTGCGGTTAGTCCAAGAAACTTGAAAAGGAAAACCAGTCACCAGCTACGAACCAGCAACTCTCTGCCGTTAGCTCCAACTTTAGCCAGACACACTAGCACAACGTTTGTTCTAAACCACTGCTGTTAGACAGGAAAAGTGCCGTAGTGTAGCTACACCTCTTCAGCTTCGTTATTCCACTTAGATCGTTTCCAAGCTAACTAGCGTCTCTCCATGTTTCTCAGTGTTTTCTTTCCTCCTCTCGATTTGCGATCCTCTCCACTCTGCCGTGTCTCCACTCAGCCGTTTTGCGTGTGTGTCTGTGTTTGTTTGTGTGTGTGTGTGTGTGTGTGTGTGTGTGTGTAAGTGTGTGTAACAGGTTAGCTAGGCTACTGAAAATGTTATTTTTCATTTGAATGTTTATGGCGCGGCCGGAAAATTAACGAGCAACTAGGGCTGGGTATCGTTCAGAATCTTTCGATCCGGTGCCAATTTCGATACCTCAGTTTCGATACAGATTCCTAACGATACTTTTTTCGATACCAAATGTTTTAAAATCCATTTCAACATCAACAAAAATACATTAAACACAAAGCTTTTATTTTCCATCTTAATTGTGAATCAAAACAGTTATCAAAATAAAAAAATCTGGTAAAACTGCTCACTCAGAGTAACATTAATAAAAGTGCCTTGCCTTGCAAGCTCAGCCTGTCAGTCAGTCATCAGGGCAGGGAAACCACCGTTGTGGCTGCTTGTAAGAGGAAGTGTAATGTCAACAGCACCGCGACCGCTTTCGGCTCGCCATTAATATCATATCACAGCAAACGCTGTCTGCGTGAAGTTTAAAAAAACCTGTAACCACACTTGAAACCAACCGTGACTCTCTGTGACTTCAACAAAACTGCAGACAGTTTACTCCGTCCGCACCTCTCCGTGTGCGTGTGTGTGTGGGAGCTCCGCTCTGTGTCAATATGCAGAGAGGACAGATAAGCTTGCGCTTACGCGCTCAGACGCTTTTGGAACCGAAATTTGGCACCGAAAGATAAAGAATTTTTCGATACTCATAGGATTGGAATATTTTTTTCGATACCATAAAAGTATCGATGTTCGGTACCCAGCCCTACGAGCAACGTCATTGCAATATAATCGATTATGGTGGGCCACTGCATCGATGGAGCATCGTCCACGTCCGCGATGCGATGCATTGATTATTTGATTAATTTCAACACCTCTAATGGCCATCGCCACCTTGATGAAGGTGACTCTGCCATGCTCTCTGTTATGGAGAAGTTGTGGCTTCAGAGCACAGTTGTGATGGTCAATTCAATGAGCGAAACGGATATGCTCAGGATCTCGAAAGCTGAGACCGTCTCAACTGCTAGTGTAAAACATAGGCGCAACTTTGTGCATGATACGCCAATGTTAATTCATTGAGTTACTGCAGTTGTAGGCCTTATATTCCTGCCATGTTATTAAATGATCAATTTTCATGAGCTTGAACTATTCTGTTATTATTACTAAGGGCCTGAGCATTTATTCTGTTTTTGAGCATTTTCATCTATTTTTCCAATAGAAATGTATTAAATTTCCCTATTTAAATCTTTAAATGCCGTTTTCTCAAAATTATTTTTTTGTCATTCTCTAGTATAAACATCTCAGCCTATGTAGCACCTATGTACACCAAACTTTCCAGTTATACACTTAGCAGTATTCTGGAGATATTTACAGAGGGATTTGTTAATACATCATTCCTGGCCTGATTTATGTGACATTTTAATCAAAAATAATGCTGAAAATCAATTTTTAAGGCTATGGACAGTATATTTGAATTTCCTAGGTAATGATAGCAGATATCCTGAAATCCCTCTGTAATTTTGTTTTCATCTTGTCTGTAAACCAAATTAAAAATAATTTAAAAAAGGCTTTATGATATGTTCAGATTTATCTATCGAAAATATATGCAAAATTGTGCATATTTAAAGAGATGGTTCGGAGTAATTTACCCTAGGGTCCTTTGCACCATGACCTCAAGCCAAACACCCCCCCAGAAGCTTTTTTCACCTGTGTCTAACATTGGGCGAGTTAGCGTAGAGTAGCGTTAGCCGCTGAATAGCTTAGCGCAGGGGCTAATGGACCCACGTTTGTATCTCTTAAATGGCCCCACTAATAATGCCCGAAATGATACCAAAGGTCTACACTAGTATATATAGGTTATGCACTCATAAAATGATGGATTGGAAAGAAAAGTTTATGTAAATAACACTTGCCTGCTGGCTTCTGCTCTCTGCTGTTGTTGTTGCTGCTGTGAGACGAGTGCTTAGGGACATCTACAAATTACAACACCGAAAAGAGATGCAACAAAAATATTTTTTAATTTAACTTATTTTTTAAAGTAAGTGCTGTAATATAACTAGCAGGAGACAAGTAATAAGTGAGGTAAGTTTGGAGACATTACCTTATTTAATCATTAAATTAATACATATTTTTGTTGTATCTCATTTCGGTGTAGTAATTTGTAGATGTCCCTAAGCACTCGTCTAACTGCAGGTAGCAGCAGCAGCAGCGCAGCAGCAACAGCTGTGTATACAGTGCCTTGCGAAAGTATTCGGCCCGCTTGAACGTTTCGACCTTTTGCCACATTTCAGGCCTCAAACATAAAGATATAAAACTGTAATTTTTTGTGAAGAATCAACAACAAGTGGGTCCCAATTATGAAGTGGAACGAAATTCATTGGCTATTTCAAACTTTTTTAACAAATAAAAACTGAAAAAGTGGGGGTGCAAAATTATTCAGCCCCTTTACTTTCAGTGCAGCAAACTCTCTCCAGAAGTTCAGTGAGGATCTCTGAATGATCCAATGTTGACCTAAATGACTAATGATGATAAATAGAATCCAGCTGTGTGTAATCAAGTCTCCGTATAAATGCACCTGCTCTGTAAAAAAAAAAAAAAAAAAAAAAAAAAAAAAAAAAAAGATACTGTTGTGGGAAGTTTAAAGGCCCGGTTGGATACAAAAAGATTTCCCAAGCTTTAAACATCCCAAGGAGCACTGTGCAAGCGATAATATTGAAATGGAAGGAGTATCAGACCACTACAAATCTGCAAGACCCGGCCGTCCCTCTAAACTTTCAGCTCATACAATGAGAAGACTGATCAGAGATGCAGCCAAGAGGCCCATGATCACTCTGGATGAACTGCAGAGATCTACAGCTGAGGTGGGAGACTCTGTCCATAGGACAACAATCAGTCGTATACTGCACAAATCTGGCCTTTATGGAAGAGTGGCAAGAAGAAAGCCATTTCTTAAAGATATCCATAAAAAGTATCGTTTAAAGTTTCCCCTGGGAGACACACCAAACATGTGGAAGAAGGTGCTGTGGTCAGATGAAACCAAAATCAAACTTTTGGCAACAATGCAAAACGTTATGTTTGGCGTAAAAGCAACACAGCTCATCACCCTAAACACACCATCCCCACTGTCGAAAACATGGTGGTGGCAGCATCATGGTTTGGGCCTGCTTTTCTTCAGCAGGGACAGGGAAGATGGTTAAAATTGATGGGAAGATGGATGGAGCCAAATACAGGACCATTCTGGAAGAAAACCTGATGGAGTCTGCAAAAGACCTGAGACTGGAACGGAGATTTGTCTTCCAACAAGACAATGATCCAAAACATAAAGCAAAATCTACAATGGAATGGTTCACAAATAAACATATCCAGGTGTTGGAATGGCCAAGTCAAAGTCCAGACCTGAATCCAATCGAGAATCTGTGGAAAGAACTGAAAACTGCTGTTCACAACCGCTCTCCATCCAACCTCACTGAGCTCGGAGCTGTTTTTGCAAGGAGGAATGGGCAAAAATGTCAGTCTCTCGATGTGCAAAACTGATAGAGACATACCCCAAGCGACTTACAGCTGTAATCGCAGCAAAAGGTGGCGCTACAAAGTATTAACTTAAGGGGCTGAATAATTTTGCCGCGTACCAATATTTTAGGTTTTTTATTTGTTTAAAAGGTTTGAAATATCCAATAAATTTCGTTCCACTTCATGATTGTGTCCCACTTGTTGTTGATTCTTCACAAAAAAATTACAGTTTTATATCTTTATGTTTGAGGCCTGAAATGTGCACAAAAGGTCGAAAAGTTCAGGGGCAGGGGGCCAATACTTTCGCAAGGCACTGTGTGTATATATATATATATATATATATATATATATATATATATATATATATATATATATATATATATATATATATATATATTTTTTTGTGCAGTGTTTCCCGCAGAAAATGTGTTAGTTAAGGTGGTAGGGTTGGGGGGCTTGCCGTCCAGACCGGGACAAGCTATACATATATCAACAGGCACGTGCAACCTATCTAGCAGGTGAAGAACTCAAACAACAAAATCATCAGCTAACTTACTTTAAATTAGCAAGAACTGTAGCCTAATACAATAACGGGCTTAAATAAACCCAAAACATAGGTTATACGACTTACAGTTCTCACGGACACACATACGTAATATCAACTGGCTAGTTACAGGGCTCCAGACTAACTTTTTTCACTAGGAGCACAATGGCCCCCAATTGAAATTTTTAGGGGCGCAACCAGAAAATGTAGGGGCAAACACCGTAAATCAACATGCTAACCAAATATTCATTTTTCTACTAATTTCCACTGTATTACTAATAAACACTTTGATAATATAAATTACAATGTGCTGTTTCAAATAAAAAAAAATTGTTTCACATTTGATTTTGTACTTTATAGTGCAAATATACCAGCTCTAGTCTCCACTCTACAATTACAATGAATTCAAATTAAAATTAAAAAGGCATTGTTTAGGCTACTAAACTAAAATAAAAAGTAAAACCCCTCCCTCTCTCCTCCCAAACCCATTCTTACAACCTTAGGTTGAATAATTATTAATTTCTTACTCACTGTAACTTGTATTCTTTATTCTTGTATTTGTATATTATTCTTTTTTTATTTTCATCATGACCTTTTTTAACTGCTCTTTACTGTTTGATGTAAAGCACTTTGAATTGCCTTGTTGCTGAAAGGTGCTGTAGAAATCAAGCTGCCTTGCCTTACAGCCTCAAGTCCCGTTCACATTGTACGCGCAAGCGGCAACTTGCGGCTGGCCGCTCTTGCCGCGGTCAAAGTTCAACATGGTTCAACTTTCAGCGGTGCTGTGACGTGCATTCAGGTGTCTGAAAAAAACAGAAAAAAAGTAAACACCGAATACACGTGGATCCACAAACGGAACATGGACGAGAGGTTGATTTGGGCCGTCAGCGATCTCCCAGAGCTGTACACACAGTTCGAGGTCGTACAGAGACCTCGGACGCAAAACTATGCTGTGGTGCATATTTCCACAATAATAGGCATGCCAGATGTGTAGCTTATTGTAGCCTCCTAATTTAAATCATTCAGGTTTGTTTTAGCTATGTGAAATCAACATGGACATGTCTTCACTAAAAACAGTGAGTGTATTTCTTAAAACAATTGGTGTTAACGGCACCGCATAGTGACTGACCTGCAAAAGCGTGTATTTAGATTGAAATCTTTTGTGTCCAAAGCAAGTATTTATACCCATGACCCAATCAAACTGACACGTCCTTACGCCATCGTTTATACCAATATAGTGAAACTGCTTTGTGTTGTTGTCCATATTTAACAGTTCACTCTGTAAGAATAGTGTAATGAACAATGCACATGAAAGGGAGCACTATTCCCTATGTGACACATTATTGTCATCTCTGATCTGAGAAATGTGCCAAAGCAACTGAGAAGAAGTGTACTGTTTTGAGCTGCGAAAACCAAATACCAAGTTGATATACAGCTCCAAACAGGTATTTGTAGGATATATTTGTATTTGTATGTTTATATGAAGTAAAATATGTTTGGACTGATTGACACAAGTCATGTTCGTTTTCATTGTAGTTCACATATAGGTATTTAGGTATATGGTCGTTACACAGAATAACTACCCATTTACAAGTGTGTAAGCTCCAGTTTTGGAGGAATTAATTGCACATATGCCTTAAACAGTGTTTTCCAGAGTATGAATGAATGATGATGAATGTATGAATTCAGGCTCATGGCTTAGCTTTATTATACCCAACTGCAATAACTGCAGACATCTCGTATGTAAACATGCAATGACACACAGTGTTGACATGCAACATTTTATTTAGAAATGAAAACCCATTCATAACCCATCCGCGAAATCGTAGGCTCGACTCTCGTCAGCAGACTGTCTGCTCCCTGTTGAGCCAAAATT
This sequence comes from Perca fluviatilis, assembly GCF_010015445.1. Taxonomy (NCBI): domain Eukaryota; kingdom Metazoa; phylum Chordata; class Actinopteri; order Perciformes; family Percidae; genus Perca; species Perca fluviatilis. Next base: position 34,786,878 of record NC_053125.1, read on the forward strand.
ACCCCTGGAACCGGTCACAGCGAAAGCGGAGCTCCTGCAGTCGGAATTCCCCCAAGTGCTCTCTGGACCTGAGGGTCTCGTGCCCCCACACCTTTCTTGCTGCTGCTGCTGCGGGTGCCTTCCTCTGTCTTCTCCTCACACCCAGGGCAAGTGCCAAGGCTTTCTTTTGGTTCAAAGACACAAATCTCTACTGTGTATCCTACATAATGTTGCGTACTGCTCGTCTGATGTAAACGGACGCAGACGTGACGTGCATTCAAATATTGGCGCATGTATGACGTAAATTTGCGCTGCGCCCGGCGGCAAGCACAACAAATATATTTGGGAATAGGACAACCTTAAGCCTGTCAGTCAGTCCTCAGGGCAGAGAAACCACCATTGTCCCTGCTTGTCAGGAAGTGTAACGTCAACAGCACCGCGGCCGCTTTCGCCAAATTTACTGGTCGCACATGTCCGACTGGATGCAAAAATTCAGTCACACACTCTCAAATTTTGGTCGCAGTCTGGAGCCCTGAGTTATCCTCCAGACAGCGACGGACCACGTCTCCTTTACTTTCTCTCATTTCGGCCGTCTGGTGCACGTACCCGCTCACGGTGTGAATCGCGTCCGCGATGCACTTGACGGCCTTTTGTGCAGCGTTTTTTTATTTATTTATTTATTTTTTTTGACGACCTAGTTAAGGCGGTAGGGTTCCCCAGCTTAGGCGGCCGCCCGAACTGCAAAGTGCTGCGGGAAACACTGATGTGTTGCAGCTGTATATTTTCAAACTGGGAAGGAAACCCTGTCTTTGCATTTTATTTTGATCACAAGCTCTTTTAATAAAAGAGCTTGTTTTGCTTAAAATGTTTGTTTGGCAGCTCAGTGAAGCACTTTAAAAAAAAGTTGGTAGCACTTTATAATAACTATCCATAATTCATCATTTATTAAGCATTAGTTAACTATTAGTTAATGGTTTGTTCATTATTGCTTATTAATTGTTCATACATAGTTCATCATGAGTAAAGTATTTGTTCACACAGTTATAAATGGTTTGTTCATAGTAAGTAAGCCTATTAGTTAATGGTTTGTTCATCATTATTAATTAATTGTTCTTACATAACTCATCATCAATAAAGCATTTGTTCACATAGTTATAAATGGTTTGTTCATAGTAAATAAGCCTATCTTGAAAAATATGTTTGTAAGAACATGATTTATACTTAACAAATAATGAAACAACCATTTGTAAATGAAATAATTTTCCCATTATAAACCAGTTACTAACTATTACTAAATGCTTTGTTCATCATTTGTAAAGCACTGCTCCTATGTTAATTCTCATCAATACAGCATTTGTATACACACTCATAAATGGTTTGTTCATAGTAAATAAGGCTCTCGAAAATTATGTTTATAAATAGAAGTTTGACACTTTCTAAGTATTGCAAAAAACATTGGTAAATTAAATAATTTTCCCTTTATAAACTATCTACAAACTAGTATTAATTTATTTGTTTATCATTTGTAAAGCATAGTTCCTACATTCATTCTAATCAGTAAAGCATTTGTAAATACAGTTAGTAAATGGTTGGTCCATAGTAAGTAACCCCATGTAAAATGTTTATCAGTATATTTTTTTAATAATTCCTACATGATGCATTAACCATTTGTAAATTAATTAATTTTACCATTACCAACTAGGTACTCAGGAACGTAAAAGGTTGTTTATAGCTAGGAAGTTAATGATTAACAGACTATCTAGACCTACATTTGTTCATGTCTTAAATAAAATGTTATGATTTAGAAAAAGGCCTAAACTAATAGCTGGGGTGTTAACACATCTGTTACAAATACTTACCAATAATGTAATCCATGATTAACTCATGAGTTACTACTGGTTAGTTAAGTATACTGTGTGAGCCCATCTAAAGTGAGTACTTTCTATGCTTTACAAAGCATTTATAAATGAGTTCCAAAGGCTAACATAACCTGGACACACATGTATTGTTCTATTTGGACATGCCTTCAGAAATATGCCTACGAATAGTTGGTGTTAATACATCTTTAACAAGCACTTACCAACACATCAATCCATGATTAACTCATGAGTTACGACTGATTAGTTGACTACATGATGTGAGCCCATCGAAAGTGAGGACTTCCTATGCTTTACAAAGCATTTATAAATGAGTTGCAAAGGCTAGCAGATACAACAGAAACACAAGTAAAAAAAGTATTTGTAACCCTTATTACGATGTAGTAAGAATGTACATTTATGAAATAGCTCGTAGTAGTGTTATGTAGTTGATATCAGTGTGAATTTGGACCAGAACCAGAAGAAAACTAGATTGTTAAGAGCCAGAGAATTGAACATCAATAAAGAGACTAGGAAACCAGGGGTCCATTCTTCGTACGTTGCTTAAAACATCCGAGATCAAATGACCCATCCTAGATGATATCATCTTGCTAATCATGATCTGGCTAATTAGGTTCTTCGAACACACCTGCTGTTGATGATTAGTATAGCTGGATTGAGTTAGTGAGATAATTGGGCGTTCATGCGCTTGTTTAAAAGGGGAGATGTATCGATAGCAGAAACATTGATCAGCAACGCTGCTATTGGCTGCTCACCATGGCCAAAGAGCGCGCTCAGTTTTTCAACGCACCAGAGCAAAAACTATTACTGGAAGGGTATGCTGAGTTTGAAACAATAATTAAAACGCCAGGGAACACCTCAAAGTCAGCAAAAGCCAGGAGAGAGGGCTGGCAAAACGTAGCAGACAAATTAAATCCGTAAGTGTTCCATGTTATGGTTATATCACTTATTACAGTATATATTCTTGTATTTTAATAATTTCATAATTGCTTAATGTCAGAGCCAGCTCAGACTAGAACATGGGAACAAGTAAAAGTGAAGTACAAGAATATTCTTCAAATTGGTAAGCTTTTCTACTTCTACTGTTTAGTCTCTTTTACCCAAAAACATTTTAAATGATGCGTTTGTCTGTTTATAACAGCAACCAAGAAAAAGGCGGAGCATAAAAAAAACAGGTGGTGGTCCTGCACCCCCACATTATACCCCGGCAGAAGAGCTGGCCCTTGGGCTAAATGCGAACCGACCCATTGTGGAGGGCATCCCTGGGGGCAGCTCTTCCTTAGACCTAAAGCCAGGGACCAGTAACAGCAACACCTTAATTACAGGTAAATGAGTTTTAAATCATCTTGCTACAGTGTAAATAATTTGTTGCTGCATTAAATTAAGTATCTCTATAATCCAAATGGCTGGTACAGTCATTCCAACAGATAAATATTGAGTCAATTGCTTTGACTTGTGAAGGTGAAAACTGCATAACTTTATGTAGTAATATTTTGCAATATGTTATTGATCATATTTTTTCCTAGTGTAGTTCATTGTAATGCCATTGTGTTCTCTTTTCCGATGAGTCAAACTTTTAACGTGTGGCTCCAACAAGTTGATAATGTAGAAGAGACCCTCCCGAGAAAAACGATATCTCTCAATCAGTAGGATCCTGTCGATCTCGCAAAACGCAATTGCTTCGAAAAGCTCTTTGAATTATTCTGGCACCTTCAGCAACAGGTTCCTGACGTAAAAACGGACAAGACCTGGCTGCGACAGACTTCCCATATCACCTCCGTTTATATAGCCGGGATCTAATCCTGTTGACATGAAATAAGCCTGCTCGCGAGCAGGTTTAAGATTGCGCACCTGTTGCTATGACAGCAAGTCCAGGATGAGCGTCGAAGAACTAAACAATCCAAGATCATGCCAAATCGCCAACAATCAAATCCAGCTAAGTGAGTTAGCGACGTACTAAGCATGGGCCCCAGGATAAAGTTTGAGAAGTGTATTAATACACACAGAAACATGGCATACACATACAGATAAAACACAGGAATGAAAAATAACAACTAAAATAATAAAGTGCGCTCATAAAAGAAACCCTTTTCAGTTCTATGAGCTCAATTGTTTTTGATGACAAGAGTTCAGAGATGTTCAACGTTGGGGCCCATATGAGTTTGGTTTCTGTTTGTCCTACCACCATGAAGAAGGAATCCAGGGCAATCCATATAAGTTCTGAGTCTTGATCCTGTAGCTGCCACCCAGCCAACTGAACTGGGAATCTCTAACCCCGGAAGACTGTGGGATCTGAAGAATCAGTGTGATCCAATATCCCTCTCTGGACCGGACCTCCCATGCATAGTGCTTCTCAAATCTCCACCTCCTCCACCTGTAGATGAGGCCAAATCAGTTCTCTCAATTACTATTCAGAAACAAAATCAATTGCTTAGGCTACAATGAAAATAAAATGAGGTGATATTTCAGTTAACCCATATTGAAATATCTAAATCTCTATTCAGTTGTACAACCATTCTTAAATTTCTTCTCTTAAGTATCAAAAGTATATAAATCCCTTTCAGGTATCAAAAGTACATTTATATTAATAGGTAACCTTTTATACAAAAAATACATTTCTAATTCAAGTTTTATGGAACCTACCTTAGTAACATTAACACTATTCTTAATATAATTGCATAAATTGCTTGTAAACATCTCTCAAATTGTATTATTTTCCCATAACTTAAGCTACAGTGTTGTAATTTAGAGGCATTAAGACATGCATGCTTATTTATCCCTCCCTGAACAGGTAACGGTAGAAAGAATGCACTAAAAATTAGCCTCTTTGAGTTACTTCTCCATAAACTCCAGTTAAACAATTAAACACACAAGTTGTACTAACATTCATTCAACAAATAGCCACAGCTAGCAATAGTGTTGAAAAGCAACATTACTTTCCATAACCAATAGATAGAATCATTAGCCTTTTCACAGGAAATAGACAGTACTCCGCTAGCCTTTTGTGGCTAATTACCCTATTAGCATATGAATACAGCACCTTAGCTAACCCTTTAGCTTTGCACTATTAGCAATAGACAGTATTAGCACCGTTCTCTTAATACATCCATGATTAGCACCGATTAGCATGGATGCTAGCGAACTCAAGGCATAGCTAGTGTTAAGGAATGACTCACCATTTTAATGGAATTCACTGCCTTTAACTCCGTGATGACAGTGGATTCAGACACAGCTCTCATTCGTTCTATTCACAACAAGGCATAGCCAGTATTAGATAGGATTTAATTCACTAAATGTCGTTCTTTTTCTCTGAAATGGTGGTAGTACAAACAGAAACCAAACTCGTATGGGCCCCAACGTTGAACATCTCTGAACTCTTGTCATCAAAGAACAATTGAGCTCATAGAACTGAAAAGGGTTTCTTTTATGAGCGCACTTTATTATTTTAGTTCTTATTTTTCATACCTGTGTTTTATCTGTATATGTGTATGCCATGTTTCTGTGTATATTAATACACTTTTCAAACTTTATCCTGGTTTCCTAGTCTCTTTATTGATGTTAAATTCTCTGGCTCTTAACAATCTAGTTTTCTTCTGGTTCTGGTCCAAATTCACACTGATATCAACTAGATAACACTACTACGAGCTATTTCATAAATGTACATTCTTACTACATCGTAATAAGGGTTACAAATACTTTTTTTTACTTGTGTTTCTGTTGTATCTGCTGGCCCTTGCAACTCATTTATAAATGCTTTGTAAAGCATAGCAAGTCCTCACTTTAGATGGGCTCACATCATGTAGTCAACTAATCAGTCGTAATTCATGAGTTAATCATGGATTGATGTGTTGGTAAGTGCTTGTTAAAGATGTATTAACACTAACTATCCGTACGCATATTTCTGAAGGCATGTCCAAATAGAACAATACATGTGTGTGTCCAGGTTCTGTTAGCCTTTGGAACTCATTTATAAATGCTTTGTAAAGCATAGAAAGTACTCACTTTAGATGGGCTCACACAGTATACTTAACTAACCAGTAGTAACTCATGAGTTAATCATGGATTACATTATTGGTAAGTATTTGTAACAGATGTGTTAACACCCCAGCTATTAGTTTAGGCCTTTTTCTAAATCATAACATTTTATTTAAGACATGAACAAATGTAGGTCTAGATAGTCTGTTAATCATTAACTTCCTAGCTATAAACAACCTTTTACGTTCCTGAGTACCTAGTTGATAATGGTAAAATTACTTAAAGCGCCCATATTATGCTCATTTTCAGGTTCATAACTGTATTTTAAGGTTGTACCAGAATAGGTTTACATGGTTTAATTTTCAAAAAACACCATATTTTTGTTGTACTGCACAGCTCTCTCTCACTGCTGCAGGTCATCTTTTCACCTGGTTTCTGTTTTAGCTACAGAGTGAGCCCTCTTTTCATCTTCGTCTTCACTACTATCTTTGATTGCACTCGCACATGCTCAGTAGTTCAGATGTAGAGCATTTCAGCTAGCTAACTCTAGAGACAGTAAAAGAGAGCCTGTTTCTACAACTTCAGTCAGTTACAAGGCAGGATTAGCTGGGAGACTTCTAAATGAGGGCGCACATGTAAGTAGTTCTTTTGTAGATTATGGTGAACTTGTGTGTGTTGTAGCAGTACTTTGCTATTGAGAACGACGTAGCATGCTAGCGTTAGCATTAGCTACGAGCTAACGGTTGTGGTTAGCCAGCTCATTTCGGACTGTGACGTCACAGTCCGAGCCGATTTTGAACAACTCACTAGGAGACTGAAGGCAGGACACATTCAGAAACCGTATCTCTCTCAAAACAGCATGGATGGATTTTTTTCAAAGTTTGTATGTGTGTGGAAGCACCAGAGACACAAAAGAACACCCCAAATCCCAGAAAGTGTTTTTTTCATAATATGGGCTCTTTAATTTAGAAATGGTTAATGCATCATGTAGGAATTATTAAAAAATATACTGAAACATTTTACATGGGCTTACTTACTATGGACCAACCATTTACTAACTGCATTTACAAATGCTTTATTGATTAGAAAGAATGTAGGAACTATGCTTTACAAATGATAAACAAATAAATTACTACTAGTTTGTAGATAGTTTATAAAGGGAAAATTATTTAATTTACTAATGGTTTTTGCAATATTTAGAAAGTGTCAAACTTCTATTTATAAACATAATTTCCGAGAGCCTTATTTACTATGAACAAACCATTTATGAGTGTGTATACAAATGCTTAATTCATGAGAATTAACATGGGAGCAGTGCTTTACAAATGAACAAAGCATTTAGCAATAGTTACTAACTGGTTTATAATGGGGAAATTATTTCATTTACAAATGGTTGTTTAATTATTTGTTAAGTATAAATCATGTTCTTACAAACATATTTTTCAAGATAGGCTTATTTACTATGAACAAGCCATTTATAACTATGTAAACAAATGCTTTACTGATGATGAGTTAAGTAAGAACAATTAATTAATAATGATGAACAAACCATTAACTAATAGGCTTGTTTACTATGAACAAACCATTTATAACTGTGTGAACAAATACTTTACTCATGATGAACTATGTATGAACAATTAATAAGTAATAATGAACAAACCATTAACTAATAGTTAACTAATGCTTAAATGATGAATTATGGATAGTTATTATAAAGTGCTACCAAAAAGTTAAATTTTTTTAAATTTTTATATACAGTATAATTGTGCTTCAAAAAAAAAAAAGTATTTACCTACATCTTGTTCTTGTTTAAAATCATTTTAAAATCATTTACATAATATATATGAATGTATATGAAGCGTGCAAAGGTGACGTTGTATTTAGGTGCTGGTGCACCTAAATAAAAAAGTTAGTCGCACCAGTGCAACCAAGGCAAAAAGTTAGTCTGGAGCCCTGGCTCCATATATCTGTAGTGAAGCTCATTGCCTTCATATCTGCAACACAAACACATATATTTATTCACCTCTATTCACACACAATGAGGCATATTTTCATTTCATTTTGATTGAACTGTATTTTTGAGGAACTGTAGGTCTACAAAATTAATTTTACAAGAAATTCTTCAAAGGGAAACCAAAACCCAAAGTAGGCTATAGTATGAAACCATTTATAATTAAACTAATTGCATATTTGCCTCAGTAGCAAAGTTGGCAGCCTTGCTGTGTGCATTTGATTTTTCTTGGCTTTTGGAAAAATAACTCCAAGGCTCGGTTCTAGGGGAATTCAGAAAGAGGTGGCCCATTAATGCTGAGTAGCATACATGCTGCTAGATGGTCCCCCTGTGGCCTGGACTTTTGAAATGTGTAATAACTTTGCTAAATAAAAAAAAAATACAATCCTGCTGGTACCAGACTTTTCCTAAAAGAGTCTGTATTTTCTTTTAAATACATAGGCTATATACATTACACAAAAGGCAAAGAAAATACAATCACTTTTACCTATTGCTTTGTAATAATCATAGTATCTGTCAGAGAAATGTAACTAGTCTCAAGTAACAGTGTGGGCATTAAGGGCATTAAGGTGGTAAGTGGGCAGAAGAGAGATAGAGAAAGAGGAAGCAGACGTGTTGTAGATGCAACCGGAGCAGAGTTGGTGGTTATTCATGTTATAACGTCGGCCCTGGAGGTAACGAGTCTCCCCTGGTTTTCTGACCACCGTCGGAAACGAAGCGATCAGGAAAGGTTAACCCATTGAAGATTTTAACAGCTTATTAACGTGCGCTTGTTGCCCCATGCGCTGATGCGCTCATCTGTTGACATTTCCGAATGCCTTCCTATAGTTGCTTAATAAAAAAGGGCTTTCCACACAAACAAACGTAGCCTACATGTGTTATTAGTAGGAGGAAAAAATTTGATATTAACTGTGTCGGGCTCAGACACAAATTTCTTAATGCCTGTCGGACTCCAGCTGGGTTCGGTCACGGCTCTGTCGGATGCAGCCCGGGCTCGGACAGAAAAATTCGGCCAGATCCGTACTCTAGTGAGCATCACCGATGCGCTGAAGGCTCGCTCTTTGAAAGGCGCGGTACACGTAGGTGGCCGGTAGCTGTCTACGTGTTCATATAACTTTCTACATGCTACAACTGGCTGGAATCATTGCACACACCCTCTCCAAGGAGTGCACCAGCTGTAAAATGTCCCGGAGGAAGTTCATGCAGCAACTGGCAGAGGAGCTGAGAGCGGAGTTTATGGAGGAAAAAAAGGGAAGCGGCGCACGGTCCGAGCAGCGGCGCACGGCGCTGCGCACTACAGACACCAAAACGGATGCAGTGCAGGTTAGGTTATAAATGTTCAAATAACATAGGCCTACTTTTAATTGTTATTTGGCTGTAAATATTTTGAATGAATTTCCCCAATATGTTTCGGGAATGAATGTTTGAAATAATCACGGTTTAGCCTACTATGCCATGATATCAGGGGCATTGTATTGAATCAACAGCCACGTGCAATTTAGCTAGCAGGTGAAGGTGAAACTGATAATGTGCAATAACTACAGACTAATACAGGCTTAAGTGAACTGACAACATAAGTTATATGACTTACAGTTCTCCAGGATGCACACATGCCATCTCAACCGGGTCCTCTGCCCACTCGCGTTGTGAAGCGCGTGTCCGCGTTCTGTAACAATCACTGCTGATAGACGGCTTTTTGTTTTCATTTTCTACATTTCTGATACCGTGGCGGGAGAAATCTAACCGTGGCGGACTGCCACTTGCCAATCAACATAGAGGAAACACTGATATCTTTACAGTAATTCCTCAAATAAAAACCTGGAAGAAATGGATGAGCTGACAAGATTAGCTGACAAGAGCAGAGCACGGCTATCTGGAGGTGGAAGGCAAAAAGTTAGCCTGGAGATAGAAACAAAGCTAGATAGCTACCGTCTGTAACGTTAATCAGATACTGGTGTGCTGCAAACCAGCAACTACTGTATGCTCTTATTGTAATCTACCAGCAATACTGTAGTACCTGTATTTGAAATAAATACCCAGTCCATTTACAGGGTTCAAACTGACACAATGCTGGTGTTTGATTCATTCTGACCCAAATTGCTTTGACGCCCTACTGGCTGTTGTTGTATATGGTCATAGATATACGGTACATCAGTATATATATCTATGGTATATGGTGATATTTTTGCAAATGTTTCTTAAAAAAATTAATGATCTCTGTCCACTGGAACGCTATGGCTTTTCATTTAAAACCGTGTATTTAAAACAATTATACTTATCAAACAGATGGAATTAGAAATAAAGGCGTGCCTCTAATAAAAGCCTGCTTCAAATACAAGCCTGGTACCTTCTGCAGTTCAGGTAAATAAAGGCCCCGGCTTTTATTTGAGGAATTACGGTAATCTCTTTTGAGATGTGTTCGCACACTTCTTTGTACAGTTCTGGCAGTGCAGTCTCTGAAAAATACTTGCATGATGGAAGAGAGTACCTTGGCTCTAAGTATTCCAGTATGCGACGGAAGCCCTCATCTTCAACAGCTGACATTGGTTGAGCATCTAAAACAATGAATTATAAAACTTTCTGTGTTCTTGCCAATGCTTTCAACAGGGCTTCAGACTAACCTTTTTTTACTAGGATCATTGTAGCCCCTAACTAAAAAAATCTAGGGGCACAGGGAGAAAATTTTAGGGGCGCACAACTTAAATAGACCTGCAATGCAATTTTTCACATTTCGCCCATGTTACCTGATTTAATGATAAATGCTTTGGTAATAAATACCGAAACTACAATGTGCTGTTTTATTTTAGCTCAGTCACATTTTAATTGGATGGTGCTTAACAAATGTACATTCAGAAATGTAAACAAATTATTATTATTGTCAGTGTACTGTATTATTGCCTCACACAGGCTCTCCTTCTCTCCTCTCTCTCTTTTTTAGTTTATACTGAAATAATCACATCTAAAGGCCCAGACACAGACCAGACGGCCGACCGTCGGCAGAAAAGGCAGTTGGTCTGATCAGTCTCCCCGAGTTGGTAAAAAATGCCTCGGAACACACCAAAGCGACGAGACGTAATACGTCTCCATAACAGCAGGCAGAAAACCGGCAGCTGATTGGACGAACGCGTCACGTGGGTCTGGTTTCTCAGGAAATTCAAAGACATGGTGGCTCGTTCAGAACACAATCTCATATTCTACTAAAATAGTTAACCGAAACGTGTTTTTGAAAACAGTGAAGAAAAGTGAGAAATAGGTCTTGCAGTTGCTGAATCTGTCTTCATTTCAGATCAACAAAGGTCAGTTTAAAAGACTTTCGTCAGATTTTGAGAGACTGTAGTCAACCTCATTCCGCTCTCCGTTTCCGTTTAGCACTCTACCAATCAGATGGGTCATTTGAGTCAGACTGACGGCAGTGCCCTCCCCGCCAATTCAACATGTCAAATCGGCCAAAATGAAGGCATGTGTCTGGACCTTAAGGTGTTTAAACTTCCGTGGAACGGGGAGTATCTAGGCTAACTACTTATCGAACTCCCAGCGTGGGAAATATTGAGTAATAAGGGAGCCAGAGAGAGAGGAGCTCCGAACATTCACACAAGCACTATTTGTTTATACGAGGTAAATAGTTCTATATTTAGCATCCTAAGTGTATTTCTTCTTCATAGAAGTGGTCTCCGCTCTCTTCTGTCACATTTCTACCTCTCTCACCCAAGTGAGGGAGCACTACAGCAGCGTGTGGCAAATTTCGAATACACTGAATACTGCCGAGGTCTATCAACACAGCTCCGTCGGCTGGAAGTGCACGTAAGCCAGGTTGAGACGTAAACAAAGTGAGGGAAAGAGAACAACAAACAATACAAATTCTGTCATTATATATGTAATTTATAAAAGGTTTCTAGTGTCAATGTATTGGCCGTGCAATGGCTGCTTGTGCTTTTTCCATGATTGAACATAGAATGCTGCCACACCAGAGCTTCTTTGCAGTTCAAGTCGGCGGCGGTGTGTACGTACAGTAAGGCTAACTCCTTATCGGCTATCACTATGCAGCATTTCCTTCGCCAATGTACGTCTCAATGTCTTTAGCAAACAAATGGATGATCTTCGGCTGCGGATCACCACTCGTAAATGTATTTTGGATGGCAATAGCATGATTTTCACAGAAACATGGTGACAACAGCATGTGCAGACGATGAGTGTGGTGTCGCAACCGGCAGTGGCGTTGGTTTTTCCTTTATTAACATGTCACGGCATATGTAACAGGCCCCGGGCGTGAGGCCTGTGGTCAGATTACATTTTGTTCTGAAAAGAACAGGAAAATGGTGAGACCGGTAACAGGTATTGCGTTTCCTTCTCTCGCTTCTGCCAGACTTTATTTTACACATAAACATGTACTTTATCATATATTCTCAATTTCACATTCCTTCTCATAAGAACATCATAAAGTAAGTTACCATAATCACCATCATTTCAAATAAACATGATTTTCAGAATCAATGTGTTTTGTTTGTCTTCATATCCAAATGAAAGTAAAATACACTTTTTCCCCAACTTCTGTGGTCTGCTGCTTACAGCTTATATAACTGTATTATTAATTAATAACTGCAACGTTAGGCCGGTTACACAGTGCACGCGTCACGCGAGCGTGTCAACCGCATGGTGTGTCCGTTTTTATTTCGGCTCGCCTGTTAACAGGTTAGAGCTTACACACTGCCGGCGTGAGATGCGCGGCCGCGCCTGAGACGTGTGCCGGCTAGAAATAGAACCGACGCCTATTTTTCACGCGAGCGTGTTGGAAGCGTTTCCAGGCAAAATAGAATAGGAAAATGTTTATATGTCATTTAGACACGAATGCATATTGATAAATGACATTTTGATGTTTGAAAGTCTAGGTTTTGATATCAATGTAGATATAAATGTAATAAAAAAAATGTCAAATGTAGCACCGGTCATACAGAACGAAATATTCTGTAACATATTTTGCAGTCAATACTGCCGACGTGGTCTTGATTTAATCAAATCAATAGGCTATATATAAAGGGTAGGATAGGCTACGAGAACAACGTAGTGTGTGTTCTGAGTGACAGTCCAACATCAGATGTATAGGCTCTTTACAGCTACAAAGACAGCCCACTTACTAATTTTTCAGAGTTTGAATCTGTCGGCGCTATGTCCCGAGATCAGCCCTCCCTGTACCTAGCAGCAGGAGCAGCGCCGCGTCAGACACACTTCTGGTGTGTAGGACAGAAAAATCCACGCAACTGACACGCAGCTGAGACGCAACAGAAACGCCACGCTCGCCTTACAAATAAGATTCCAGACCCACAGGCTGAATGATTACATATTAGCAGAATGCTGTTACATTTTAGTAGTTATTTCAGTTTTAATGCAGGAGATACTTCGCACTCTGAAGTCCTATGGATTGGTCACCTCATCAGCCCTTGCATTTTCTCCATTCAAACAGAACATTTTAATATAGTAGAACATGGTAAACTATAATTCACTCCCACCTCCCATTAGTTCTTCTAACCCTTGTATCATAATCTCTGCATGTTTCCCCCTTGGGTCTACCAAAGGAGCCGTCGGCAGACGTCAAGCTGGCGACCATAGCAGGAAAGAAGGGCAAGAAAGACGAGGAGGAGCAGCCTGCAGCACCTCCTGCAGCTGCAGCAGCAGTGAAGGAGGAAGAAGAGGAGGAGGAGGAGGAGCAGCAGCCTGCAGCACCTCCTGCAGCGGCAGTGAAGAAGGAAGAAGAGGAGTATGTGGTGGAGAAGGTTTTGGACCGCAGAGTGGTGGAGGGAAGAGTAGAGTTTCTGCTGAACTGGAAGGCATTCTCAGAGTAAGTACGAGTCTCTAATATTTATACCTGGTAGGTAGGTAGGTAGGTTGGTAGGTAGGTATATATGTATATATATATGTATGTGTGTGTGTGTGTGTGTGTGTGTGTGTGTGTGTGTGTGTGTGTGTGTGTGTGTATATATATATGTGTGTGTGTGTGTGTGTATATATATATGTGTGTGTGTGTATATGTGTGTGTATATGTGTGTATATGTATATTAATGTTATATATATATATATATTGTGTGTATATGTATATATATATATGTATATATATATGTGTATATATGTATATATATATATATATATGTGTATATATGTATATATATATATATATATGTATATATATATATGTGTATATATATGTATATATATATATGTGTGTTGTATATATATATATGTGTATATTATATATATATATGTGTATATATATGTATATATATATATGTGTATATATGTATATATATATATATGTTATATATATTTATATATATTGTGTATTTAATGTGTTTATATATATATATGTGTATGTGTATATATATATATGTGTGTATATGTGTATTATGTATATATATATGTGTGTATATGTGTATATATATATGTGTATATATGTATATATATATGTGTGTATGTGTATATATATATATATATATATGTTATATATATATGTGTGTGTATTGGGGCTGGTGATATGGACCAAAAGTCATATCCGATATATTTTGGCTGAATATCGATTATCACGATATATATCCCGATATTTTTTCTTTAGATTGAGAGCAAATGTTCAGTATATTTAGTAAAAGTTTCATAGAAACAGTTGCAAAATCAAATAAATAATAAACCGGTTTCTTCACTCTGATTCATGATTAAATGCTCAGCTGTTCAAATAACAATAAAATGTAAACCTAAATACTGTATAACAGGAGTAAGTTTTTGAAATCAAAGCTCCATAGGCTATTTGTGATTAGTTCCAAAGGTCAATTAAGCTTTTGATATTAATATAATCTACTTTGTTAAAATTGTAATGCCTCATGCCTGTGCCCTAGGTTATAATCCCATTCTTCCACTTGATACTGCTTCCACTTAGTAAACTAAAAGATGAACTATCGACTACAAAACAAAGAAACTAATTAATGTGTTAATACAAAGAATATTTATTATGATCGGTTCCAGATCTGAGTCAAACGGAAACTTCACCCTTCTGAACTAAGAGTTTCTGCTTCAAGGTGAAGTTTAAACAGACTGAAATGTCCAGGCTCATTCCTCCACTATTTATTTCTGTATGTATTTATGCGTTACATGTAATTTTAACGGGCACTGTCAGTCAATCCTTTATTTGATAGGGACAATGCACATTAATGAACATCTGCATTGAAACAACAAAAACAGACGTAAACACGCCGGATTATAGCCGCAGGGCTAATTTACATCCGCAGTCCCTAGACAAATTACAGAGATACATACATTACAACATACAAATCCAAGAAAAAAAAAAACAATACCAAAATGAATAAGTACAGGCAAAAGTAAAAGGAAGTAAAGTCCTTAATGATTTACAAGCACGTGTTGCTTTAGCTGGTTCACACTTTAAGTTTGGTTTTAAATGTTATTAATGTCGGACATTCCCTAACACTGATGGGGATACTGTTCCAAGACTTCCCAGCCTTCTCAGCAAAGCATTTTGCCCAAAGGCTGTTCTTCTGAAAGGGCACCTCACAGTCACCTCTAGAGGGAGGCCCTTGTCCTGGCCCCACTATGAGTTTTTGTTTTAAAAGAGTCCGACATAGAAGGAGGGGGCTAAACCATTTAACACTTTGTACACAAAGCAAGCATATTTGAAATGTTTAAAATTCTCCAAACTTAATAGGTTATGTTTTTGTAAAATATTACAAATATGAAAGGACATTGGCTTTTATCAAAGACTTTTAAGGCATTTTTATAGAGTGATTCTATTAATTTAAGGGTGTTCATACCAGTCAATGTCCAACTTGTACAACAGTATTCAATATGTGATAAAATCATACAATGTAAAAACAGTTTGGCAGCCCCAAATGGGTATAAGCGGTCGAGGTTTGTTTAAAATTTCGTAAATTAAATTTCACTGTACTTTCGATATTCTTTTTACATGTTTTTAAAACTTAATGTGGAATCAGAGTCACACCAAGGTGCTTAAATTCTGAAACAACTTCTAGTTCTATTCCTCTCAAAAATACACCAGATTGTTTTATGTCTCTGGACTGCTTAGTGAACATCATGCAAACAGTTTTTTAGTATTAAGTAACAGACAGGATTTAAAAGCCATTCATTTACAGGAACCAAAGGCGAGGGTCAGGATAGTAGAAGCCTTTTGAACACTTTTTGCACTTGTGTAGATGACTGCATCATCAGCATACATTTGAAATTCAACCTCAACACAAGTATTTGGTAGGTCATTTATATATAAAGAGAATAATAAGGGACCAAGTATTGACCCTTGAGGCCCCACCCGGGGGCGATCCAGGAGGA
Source organism: Perca fluviatilis (assembly GCF_010015445.1). NCBI lineage: Eukaryota > Metazoa > Chordata > Actinopteri > Perciformes > Percidae > Perca > Perca fluviatilis. Next base: position 34,803,057 of record NC_053125.1, read on the forward strand.
AAGGCCGATTTGACACCGTTAATGTTAACACACTGTTTTCTTGAGTCAGATAAGATTTAATCCATTGAGCGGCATTTAAAGAAAAGTTGAAATATGTCAGTTTAGACAATAAAATATCATGATTAACAGTGTCAAATGCTCTTTTTTAAATCTAAGAATACAACTTACGACACAAAGCGTTATTATCCATTTACTTTTACTTTTTCTATAAACAGACTGTTGGTAAATTCAATTCAGTGATTGGTCGCGGAACCCAAAATTGCATAGAATGCAAGGGAGAATGGCCTTTATTTAGATGTTCATTTTATAATTTTAGCGCACCCACTTCTCAGCGACCTTGGGACCACTGGAAGGATACTGATTGGTCGGTAGTTGGCTACATTTAATTTATCACCAGATTTAAAATTGGGGTGACTACGGCCATTTTCAAAAGGATGGAACAAGTCTCTGCTTGAATGATAAATTGATCATATATGTTATTGGGCAATTAAGGAGTTTTTACATAATTTTAGAGAGTGTGAATCTAGTCCATGCAGCGTCTTTCCGATTTTGAGCTCTTAAGTGATCCAATGATCTTATCTACCTCCAGCTCTGTTATTTCACACAAATTGAACACAGGCTTGGAAGGATCAATGGGTCTAAGTATTTTCTGTGATGGCTCCAAACAGTTCAGTTATCTCCGTAACAGATTTAGAAAAGTATTGGTTAAAATTCATTTTGATAAAGAAGTAGGATTTTTTACTACAGTGTTGTTAATTTGGAGTTCAAAGTCTTCCAATGGATTCTTTTTTGTCTACCAAGTAATTTATTAAGATTTTGCCAGATCTTTTTACCATTTCCTTTGGCATCAGTGATAATATCCATGAAGAATTTTGCCTTTGCCTTTGCATATAATTAGTGACTTTATTTCTTAAGGATGTGAATTTTTGCCTATCTATAGTCAGACTTGATTTATTATTGATTTTTAAGTTGCACATCCCTCTCCTTCATTAATTTCCTACACTCATCATTTAACCAAGGTAACAACTTTCCTTTTCTCTTATTATTTGACTCCCTCTTTTGGTAAAGTTTAACATTACTTGATGCGATTTTACACTGAAACAGATTACTACAACTCTCTATGTCCTCACTTTGATTTAATTCACTCCAATTGATTTCTTGCAAAGCCACGCCAAAATTTGGCATTTTGTTTTTTGGAATCGCATTATACACGAGTATGGTTGTGTGAGACTTTGAATCGTGTTTTTGTAAGCTTTCTTGAAAAAAAGCATTGTGGTCCTGATAAACCAGTCATAAAGTTAAATGTTTTAATAATTCTTTCAGGTTCGATTGACAAAGAGTAAATCTATTAATGTTTTGGAGCGTGAAGTTATCCGAGTGGGCTGTTGAATTAATTGTGTAAAATTATAGCGGTCTGTAGTTTCTTTAAGATGTTTTCTAACCTTCTTTTTCATTCCAATTTATGTTAAAATCACCAATAATGATTGTTGTTTCTTTGTTTAGATCACAATATTTGAGAATTTTTTTAAATTGTGCATAGAAATCCAACTTTGCTGATGGTTTCGATATACACATATTATGGTAAATGATATTGAAGATGAAAGGGATCACGTCTACTCCGACACCTTCAAGTTGAATATCCTCTGGCCATACAATCTGTTTACTATTAAGAACATCTTTCACATATAACAAAACTCCTCCCTTTACCATAGTCCCTGTCATTCCTGTACACATTATACCCAGGCAT